>NC_061101.1:14136390-14143890 GCF_015104395.2 Macrobrachium nipponense | reverse complement strand
GACACTAAGATGCTTACTTAGCAGGTCAATGTTCGTTTTGTGGCATGTGAGTTCGTGAGGGCTTGTTCAAGGTGCCTTTGAAACTGGCTCTGACCAGTTACTTGGGGCGTTGACGAAGAGTGTGAATTCATGTGTACGTGTACGAACTATGTCCATTCTTAATGGCATGGTTTAGCCACCAAGAACTAGGGAGACAGTTACGGGAGACAAGGCAGAATGCTGGGATAGCTATGCGAAAGTTATATTTGTTTCTAGTGTTGACGTTCCAGGCTGCAATGGGTAAGAGGCATTATGATTTAGCCAAAGGGATGGCTTGTTTCTGTTCTCGACATTTTGTAAAGATGTTCCTAAGTGTCCTAGTAAGGGGACTAAGTGTCCTGTGTGGAGGGAACTATAATATTTTTGGAGAAGAGATAATTGGTGTGACTAATTACTGATTAAGACATTTAAATACTGGGGGGTTGTCTGTGAGACTTGAACTATTATCCTTCCATTAACCATTTAATTATCCTGAAAGAACCTGAATTATTCAACTAGTATTTTGCTTTGAATAAATGTATATATTTTTGTAGCTCCGACTCTAATTTGATGACCTGATAAAATGGAGAGAGAGAGAGAGAGAGAGAGAGAGAGAGAGAGAGAGAGAGATGAGAGAGAGAGAGAGGGGTTATTACCTGTGTCTGAAAATTGCGGGAAGGGGGGGGGCGGGGGGCAACGCTCTCGGTTGTTAAATTATAATATATCTATATCTGTATATATATATATATATAATATTATAATATATTATATATACTATATATATAATATATATATTAATTATATTATACAATCAGTGGTATAAAATAATTATTAAATATTGACCTGAAAAATAGCTGGTTTCACTCTAGCTTGACATCATCCATTGATGGGATATTATATACTAAAATGGAATAACCTTCAGCTAACTCAGAAATTGGTAGAATGTATTTGAACGCCCTCCTTGTTTTGTAAGTGAGAGTTCTCGAATAAGGAAAAAGATTTACTCATCTGACTCGTGTGAAGGTTGATGTCGAAAAGGAGGAAAAGGGATGACTTTTAAAGGAGCAAAAAATATTGATGTCGCAAAAAAGGAAGACTTTAATTAAGAAAGGAGGAAAATAATTCCCATGACTTGGATAGATAAAGTAGATACGAGCGGAATATAGTTTAGCTCAAGAACTAAATGTCAGTGTTATTATGTAGTTATTAATCATTTTGGTCAATAAAAGAGTTTATTTAAATCAATGGGGCATAAATGGGCAATTGAAGACTGAGAAATACGTGGCGTGATCAACAGGAAACGACATAAAAGAACATATGAAAAAAAAAGTTTGATGTTATAGTAATTGGTAGTCGAAAGCCATATAATTGAGATTATCTTTTCAGCGTCTATAATAACTGGTGGAGTTCAAAGGCGTCTGTCAAAAATAAAAATTACTACCGTGTTTAAGGGGAGAATAATGAATTCCCCTGCGCTTTGTCAGCAATTTTCTGTTTCATATTACGGTTTTTGTTTCTTATTATTGATTTGCATATTGCCATATTTAGTGTGTGTGTGTTTATATATATATATATATATATATATATTATATATATATATATATATATTATATATATATATATATATATATATATATATATATATATATATAATTCGCTCTAACCTCGGAATTGATATATTTTTCATATATGTAACGAAGGGGAATGTTTTTTTATTGATGATAATTTCGTCCCCTCATGGGATCGAACCCACCGTCCAGTGGACGGGAACGAAATCAGGAATGGCCAGTGACGTTATCCAGTCGGCCAACAGAGAGGCTATAAGTTTTTATATCGATTCTGGCCTTAAAAAATCATTATCAACTAAATAATTCCTCTTCGGTACATATATTGAAAATATATCAATTCCGAGGTAGAGCGAATTAGATATTAAAGGACATTTGTAGCTCGAATGATCTATAGAATCACGGTGATGTGATGATTATTCATTACAAGGCTATGTGGGTCAAAACATTCTAATTGGCTAACATGGTAGAGGGGTTTCATATCGATTCTAATTACGAAAACTCAGAGGTCGACGGTGAATTTCTAAGGCCAGAATCGATATAAAAACTTATAGCCTCTCTGTTAGCCGACTGGATAACGTCACTGGCCGTTCCTGATTTCGTTCCCGTCCACTGGACGGTGGTTCGATCCCATGAGGGGACGAAATTATTATCAACTAAAACTGAAAAATTTTCCCCCGCCCCTTCGGTACATATATGAAAATATATCAATTTCGAGGTAGAAGCGAATTAGATATTAAAGGACATTTGTAGCTCGAATGATCTATATGAATCACGGTGAAGTGATAATTATTCATATATACATTATATATATATATATATATATATATATATATATATATATATATATATATATATATATATATATATATAGTGTGTGTGTGCTTTTTAAGTAATATCCTACGATCTGAAGGCTAAAACAGCATTATTTTACCTTTATTTCCTAAGTCATAAACACTTTTGAACAGTAATTCCAAAAGAAAAAAATCTATAAATGCAAAAAATCTCCAGTTCTGTCAACAAGGCCACAAGAAAGACTAGAATTATCGATTACGCAATGAATGTTTAAACATTATGATTTTCCCGATGTTATCGATATTTTCCACTGCATTCTCTCGCTTCTTGGCTCTCATCTTTACAATCATTTTTGTTTACAACGGACGATTAAGAAAATGACTGGTTAATCTTCGTTCTCTAGACATGCTCCCTTTAAAGGAAATGAATTTAGAGAAGCGGGAAATCTACATCTCCAAAGGCTTAAATAAACCCACCGCTCTGTACATAACAGTATTTTGAGTATAGTGAATGAAGAAAGTAATTACTCTATGCAAAATAACTGAACGACAGCATAACAAGTTAGACGACAAAAAATTGCCCCCCCCCCATAGTAAAATAAAATAACATGAAAAAATCAAATTACCAAACAGAACAAGTTGAAATGGAATAAATGTGGACGGCCTAAAGTTTTCTATACATTTATTTATACCTCGATTTTTTTTATTGTTTACAAAATCCCTTTTGCGAACTAAAAAAGAAACCTTGGTCCTTGCAATCACTGGGGGGAAGGGGGGGGGGGGATGTGGGAAAGTTGGTGATGGGTGAAATTCATTCTGATATTGGTCCTGATTCAGAGGAGGTTGGAGGCCCCTGCATTACTTTCCAACTGTGACGAAACTCTGCCCTTCAGTGTACAGAATGTTTCTGGTAGATCTTACATAACCTAAGGGGGAAAATATCAGAATTTCAGGGGTTGGGGTGGTGGGGGGATTGTGACCACGGATTGGCAGGCTCAAACTGGCTCTAATGCCACACAAAACGCAGTATGGGGAGATGATAATCTCCCATAAGGTGAAAAGTTCCATGCAACTAAACAGGTTGAGTATCACTGGCCACAAGAATGTTTCTGGTACTAATTTATAACCTCGACTGCTCTCTCTATCCACACACACACACACACAAAGTGTGTCTGATCCACTGAGCCATTTCTAAATAGAAATCCAGTAGCTCAGTCAAATTTAATACCTCACAATAGCAGAATCTTTCTATTTCTTTGTCTCATCTCTAACTAAATTCGTATATCATTCTTCTCCCACCAAATTCTATTATCATTCTTAATTAAGACTTTTCTATTTCAGATTTCTTGTTTATCACTATTTCGCGGCATAGGTGCATTGTAACTTGAGCTGGGGAGATCACATTCTTCCTGGGGAGATCACTTTCTTCCAACTGCCAAATCTAGCTGTCCATTATTGGATAAATAGCCTGTTTGTTGTAGAAGCTCTCATTTATCATAGTTATGAAACATCATATTAAACTTATTTAAAACTCCTTTGAGCACTTCTTTCATATTTGTGAGGATTCTGTTACCTTTCCTCAACCAGAATGAATTTATGGCATTTCACTTCATCTGGGATCCTACTCCCACTTCATCTCCCAATACTCATACTCTCAGCTGTAAGCTTGCTATGGAACCAAACAAATTAAGTGCAGCGAAAATAAAGGGGTTACGCCGTTCTACATTAGTGTGTCTCACGGTCCACATAAGAAGATCGCGGACTAAACATTCTGATTCAGCCGTCTCGTTTTGCAAATCAAAAGACAATAAATCAGTGATACCCAAGGTCTGAGCAAGCGGATTTTCGTCACTGTAACGAAAGTAAAGTTTTTGCAGTTGATTCAGTGACTCATCTAATCGTGATGAGTCGCTCTTCAAGTTAACATCATTATTCTGGCAAGAAAATCGCTTGCATATCAATTTCCAAAATTACGTTGCTTGATATAAAAAATAAGTATTCTGTCCTTTCAATGATTGAGCCATGATTGAATTGAATATCCTTTGTTTTGGAACCAGTCCCACACGAGAAAAATGCCTGGAAGTTCATTACTATTTCAACCAAGATAAGCTTCATGTTGGAAACCTGCAAATAGTTAATTATATGTAATTACTCATGTTTAAATTAGCTACTTCTTGATTCAATGATATACAGATAAAAATATGTGATAAAAACTTAAATATTTTCATACAAGTTTCATATATACAAGTTTATTATGTAAGTTTTATATATAGGTATAAATATATTCATCTACCTTTTTTTTTCATACTCCCCTATCACTAGCTTCGAACATGAGCCAGTGGGACTACTCACATGTCAGTAGGCTGTGCTATGTTCTGATCCCTTAGCCTATTTGCCATTAGTATTTCGAGGATATTGAACGGCCCTTCGAATTTAGGCGTTAGTTTATAGTTCAGGACAATTGCGCACGTATATTTGTATATAGATGCTATCACCTACTGCATATGGTTTTGTTTGTTTGGCGATTTTGTCATGATTCCTTTTCATTATTATTTGAGCTTCTTCTGGATTCTTTCGAAGTATATTGTACCTGCTTACGCTTGCATTCACAACATCCCTCAATGGATTTGTTAAATTGTTTGTGAGTGTAACAATACGGAAAGGCGTCCTAGCGGGAGGGCCATAGAGTGCTTCATATGACGTCATTTTTTATAGAAATATGATAAGTATGATTAAAAGTACTTAAAACCGTGGTGATGGCTATATCCCATTGGGATCCATTCCCTCAAGTGTGACTCGTAGGATTTTTAACACCTTCCTATTTACCCTTTCTACTAACCCATTTGACTCTGGGTGATAAATCATGGTATTGATTTTCTTAATGGAATTTGCACAACGAGTTAAGAAAATGATTATTGAATTCTACACCAGAGTTGGAGATGATCATGTGTGGCAATTCCGTGTTTACAGATGTATGATTCAATAGAATTTCCTAGAAGCATTCAATTGCGGTTTTTGTTCTCAATAGTATTAATTCTGTGTATCTGGTCAAGGCATCGATTAACACTAAGAGTGGCTTAGTTTCCTTCTGTCAAACTCGTAAAACACTGTTAATAAATCTAAGTGTACTCTTTCAAAGGGTTGGTTTGGCACGGGGTAGGCCCCCAGACTGACAGGTGTCTTAGTGTGCCCTTTGTTTTCTTAGCAAATGTGACAGTTAGCTGTGTAATTTTTTATATCTGTAAGCATTGTAGACCAGTAGAATAGTGATTTTGGGCTTTCTGAGGACATGATAGAGAAACCCGGATGACCATAAGTAAGTATTGATGCAACCAGTTTAGGACGATTGGTACTACCACCTGGTTGTTGGTCACCTGCAGTGTGCTTCGGGTTTTCCTCGTCACGGACCTACACAGAATATTATCTTTGATTATATAATTCTGCTGGGCATACTTATATATTCTCTTTAGGATTTCCGTTCAAAGCATCTATTATTTTACTAACTGCTGATCTTTCTTTTGTTCAGTCTGTACCAGTTCAGCACTCCAACCCGGGTCATCAACGTGCGCCATCGTTTGGATTAATGAGTTTTCTTGTTCGGATACTTTTTAACAATGGGTACGGTTGTTGCGATATCTTCTAATTCAGCTAATAGTTCTGTGCATGTTGGCGTGGGGTTGCGGGATAATGCGTCAGCGATGATATTGGCTTTCCTAGGCAAGTATCCTATCTTTGCACCAAAGTCCTGAATGATCATATGCCACCGAGTTCTTTTAGGACTGTGATTAAAGCCTTTCAAGAAGTCGGTAAGGGGCTTATGGTCAGAAAGGACCTTAACAGGATAGCCGTATATTATGAACTTAAAATGTATTAGTGAGTTAACAATAGCTAGCCCTTCTTTGTCTATTACTGCATATTTACTTTCAGAGGCTTTTCAGGTTTACGTGAATAAAAAGCTATTGAGAAAAATTGTTTATCATATTGCTGAAGTAGTACCCCTCCTACCTCCTGGTCTGTGCCAGTTGCAAATAAACAACCTTCCTTACTGAAATCAGGAAATTTTAAGATAGGTGAACAGCACAATTTTTCTTTCAAGGTATCAAACGCTTGTTGATCCGTTTCAGACCATATAAAATCTGAGCCTTTTTCATAAGATCAGTTAAATGAGCTGCTATGATTGAATAGTTGTGCACGGACCTACGATAGTACCCGCTGCAGCCCAGAAATTGTTGTATGCCGTTAACATTAGTAGGCACTGGAAAGTTACGGATAGCAGACACCTTATCATGGACTATCTTAAGACCTTGACTAGATACCGTAAACCTAAATAGACTAATTCTGACTTTAAAAGCTCGCATTTAGATATTTTTACTCTTAAATTGTGTCGTCTTAATCTCTGTAGTACTAGTTCGAGTTTATGCAAATGTTCTTCCAAGGTATGAGAAAAGATTACAAGATCGTCTATATAGGCATCAAGTGGTTCTCCCAGCAAGTCTCCAAACACGATATTAATCATTCTGGTAAATGTGATTTGGAGCACAATGTAAGCAGAAAGGCATACGCAAACATTCATAGTGTCACCTGGCTGTGCTAAAGGCTGTATATGGGGTACTTTCCTTAGCTAAGGGTATCTGGTGAAAGCCTTTACGTATATCAAGCTCGTGAAATATCTATTCTGTCTTAAAAGGATAAGATATCGTCGGTACATGGCACCGGAAAAATGATCAGGAATCGTTTGCTCCATTAAGCGACGGAAATCTACGCAAATTCTCTAAGTCCGCCTTTTTTTGGTACAACCAAATTAAGGCAAAGTGATAAGGGCTATTCGATTTCTAATGACTCCTTCTTCAAACATTTTTTCTACTTCGTCATTGATATCATTCTGAAATTTCATAGGAGTCGATACGAAGGTAGGTACATAAATACTTTATGCTTGTCTTTCAACTGTATATGGGTGTTCAATTACATCCGTTTTCACACTAGAGATCCCTCGCTAGTGGAGAAAATATCATGATATTTAGATACAAGGAAAATAAAAATTTCTTCTGGATCCCCACATCTTGAATGTCTTTATCGATTTTACTTTTGATGCATTGTAAGAGGGATTCGTCAACAATGGGTTG
>NC_061101.1:14123890-14131390 GCF_015104395.2 Macrobrachium nipponense | reverse complement strand
ATAAAATTCACCTAGCATATCCTTGCGTAAGATCGACCTAAACTGAACAACACCTCACTCCTTCAACTCGGTCGGTTGGCTCAAATCCACAGTCCCACACCAGGCCCCCGTTATTGACTTCTACGAAATGGGAATTAGGCTTAACTTAATCTTTACCAACCAGCCAACCACAGTCTCACCCCTTTCTGTAGTTTCGTAGTGTGACTAACGGAGAGTAAAGCTGAAGCTGAAGTGGCGAGACCTTCTCCGTAGTTTTTGTCTGAAATTGAATTGATTTATTGATTTTTGGGTTTTAGGCATCATAATGCCAAGCACTGGGGCAACTAAGGCCATTCAGCGTGACACGGAAACTGACAGTGAAATGGTTTGAAAGGTGTAACAGGAGAAAGCCTCGAAGCAGTTGCACTTCTATGAATCAATTGTTAGGAAAGGGTGGAAAGCAAGATGGAAGAAAGAGAATATGAAAGGAGCTAGGGGCCGGAGGGACGCTGCAAAGAACCCTAAGTAATGCCTACAGTGCACCGCATGAGGTGCACTGCCGCACTAACCCTCCCCCCCCCCCCCCCCCCCCCCCCCCCCCCCCCTCCCCCCCCCACCCACCCACCCTACGGGCTTGAATGTATTTAAAAATCCATTAACAGTTTGCAATATTTTACTGTTTGCCTGATTCCTAAGTTAACGAAGGAGTTAAGCCGAATTCCTTCAATCCTAAGGCAGAAACAGTCATTTAGTTTATAAAGGGGCCTTACGGCGTAGGCGCTCTCCTTAAGATGCCATTGCTAAATAAGAGAATCATTACTTTAAAAAGCCTCTGGCCCAATCAACTGTGGAATACATATCATGCTATTGGAATCCCCCCCCCCAAAAAAAAAAACAAAAAAAAAAAAAAAAAAACTTGGTTTGCCCCCATAGCCTTTAAAATAATTATATTACTAACCAAATTCACTCCAAGGTGAATCTTATACGCCTTCAAATGCTCCAATATGCACACAAATTTCCAAAAAATTTCTCGGCACCCCCCCACTCATCCAGAAGATAGGATCCACTTCGCGCCACCTCACCCACCTTTGCTGTAGGATCTTGAATGGGGTCTATAAATGCACACTGAGCATAACCATACAGCAATACTTTCGTGAAATATCTTTATATCTTCATAAATTTTTCCTTCTTCTCTCTCTCTCTCTCTCTCTCTCTCTCTCTCTCTCTCTCTCTCTCTCTCTCTCGATACAGGCAGGAAGGTGATTTCTTAACTCTTGCTTCATGTTACTCAAATTGATTGAGGGTATGTCGTGGAAACACAGAGGTAGCCAAAATAGATGTATTTCTTGAAAACATTACATCGTTAGACAGACTTTGCAGAGAAGAGCTGAATATCTATAACAGATGGAGTGAGAGAAGGAAGTGATCTCTTATAGATTGGTTTCCAAAGAGATAGGTAGCAAACCTAACAACTGATATGTATGTACGAACGAACATCTCTTTTTAGGTTAAGACACATCATCATTTCAAGTCCTCATGAGAGCCGAAGTAGGTTTCCCATGGAAGTAGGTTAACGTTGCGTTTTCTGTCTGTGCTTAGCTAATCTTCACACGCATCCTGGGCGTGGTTTTTTTGCAGACTTCTGGTTAACCCCTGACCTCATTACGTTATATGTATTGCTTCTAAGGAATGTTCCCACTTTACTTTTATCATGTAATATTCACTACACATGTTGTTTACCTCCTTTGCATTCTGCATTTGCTATAGTTTCTTGAATGGAGTCTTTAAATGCACACTGAGCATAACCATACAGCAAACTTTCGTGACATATCTTAATATCTTCATAAACTTCCTACTTCTTCTCTCTCTCTCTCTCTCTCTCTCTCTCTGCAATACATGTTAACCTTATATTTCGGCAGACTTTCCTTATCTCTGTTCTCAGCCTGTAATTTAATGCCTGTCGAGAGAACACACAATCACCAGCACTGTGGGCGTTGGAGACGTGTGATAAACAACCCGCCATTAATGAAGGCCGACTCGGGATCTGTTTTCTTTCGTGAACCTCATGTACAAACAAATTGCATGCAGTGAATTATCCGCTTTATGTTGCTCGTCTACTTTTATCGTTACCATTTTTACTTTGTTCACCACAATGAATTTCAAGGTTTAAATATTGGCTATAAAGTTATTTTTTACGTCATGTGTGATACATATATGATGTATATATGTATGTACATATATAAATCTATATATATATATATATATATATATATATATATATATATATATATATATATATATATATATATATGTATATATATATATATATATACACACACAAGCTTGACATACATATGTACATATATACACACTCTTACAAACATATATATATATATTATATATATATATCTATATATATATATATATATATATATATATATATATATATATATATATATATATATGTGGTAACATTTACAAATCGCTTCGCATGACTATTAATGAAGTGTTAACACTGCGTTTCCTAATCCTGAACCATAAATCATTCATACGTCGAATGAACCTCTTCCACCCCACACTTTATTTATTATGCCTGTTTATTAAGTTAAATTAAATTCACCTAATGTGAAAACGATTATCCACGCTAAATACAATCAGGCAAACGTTCGCATTCTTTTCATCATACAAATGAGAAAGTACTCAGACGTTTGTTAAAAAAAAAAAACACTTTTTCGGTGAAATGAATATCTTGACGAATGGGTCCTTTCTTGAGTTGAACAATAGCAAAGTAATAAAGGGAATTTTTGTAAACGACTGACTACGAGCGTCCCCATTAAGCAAAACAATGGCAGTCGAGGCTGGAGGGAGGAGGCGGGTAACCCGGGGTATTTTTTTTTTTTTTTTTTTTTGGGGGGGGGGTGGGGGGGGGGGGGGCTTGAGCCCTCCGCGGGAAACAGGATGCCTCATACTGAAGAGGGCAAATGTCCTTCAAAATTTATAATGAGAAAAAGAGGCTAGGGGGACCATTTCAGATGCTACTCATTCGCTAAGGGTTTGTTATAAAAGTACTAGACGGTGTATACCATTTTTAATTTTTAACTGTAGATTTCCTTTATGAAAGACCAAGATAGTAACGGGTAGGAACTGATTCAATATTTTTGGTCACTAAGTGATAATGTTTGACTATAACCAAAAGGATTTCTATAATGAGAAATCTTCAAACTGGGTTAGATACAGTATACTAAACTGCTAATATGATTGCAGTATCTAACAATTCACTCTCAATATAGCCCATTTTCTTTATCAAGTCCGTGAGCAAGACACTGCACAGGGCGAGAAGCAATTCTGTCATTTTGTTTAGGCTTCAGATTTTGTGTAATACTTTTTTTTTATCCTGAATGCGGATGGCCTTCTGCATTCTCATCTTTTGTTATTGCCATTGGAAATAAACTCACTGAGATCGAGAGGGGCCCTATATCATCTGCCTCAGTATTATATTGTACAATAAACTTCCAATTACACTATATTCAGAATGTTTGTGTCTCCTGAGTTCAGTTGTTGACCAATCTTTCTTGTGAAGTAATTCATTCTTACTTTTTGCTGTTAAACTTTTATGCACAGATATAGTTGGCTGAATTTTATATTTGTTGGACGAATGACGTAGAACAAGGCGTGATCCGACCTTCCGCCTACTCGTGGCACGTGCTAAGATCTACGGTCAAATAGAGCGTTGTTTCACCAACGAAAATTAAAATAAATACGCTATATACTATTTAGAAATAACTGTTCTATACTGTTTAACATGCACATTATTTCTTTTCTACATTCTAATAAATTAAGCATAAATACCTTTTCCAGGACCTTTTTAGGCTCTCCATAGACCTTTCCTACTCCCCTAACAAGAACAACAGCAAGAAAAAACAGCAACAAAGTATTTTTGAAGCCTTACTCCGAGTAAGTGACATCCTTCAAAAACTTCTGAGTAATATTGTAAAAACCCTTCAAAAATATCTGTGTAAATATTACAAAAACCTTCAAAAACATCTGTGTAAATGTTGTAAAAACCGTCAAAACATCTGAGTAAATCTTGTAAAAACCGTCAAAAACATCTGAATAAATATTGAAAAAACCTTCAAAAACATTTCTGCAAAATATTGTACAGACCTTCAATAACATCTGTGCAAATATTGAGAAACCTTCAATAACATCTGTGCAAATATTGTAGAAACCTTCAAAAACTTCTGAGTAAATATATCGAAACCTTCAATAACTCAAGCCTTATCATGGAAAACAACCTTTGTGGTAAGAGCCGTCCCCTTACTGACAAGTGTGTTGTCATGTACCAGTCGTCGCGCCAAACTGCGAATTGCAAGTCGCAATATATGTCATACATTGTAATGCGCACAACACCTTTATCAAGTCGCTTAACGACTCACTTAGCCAGCGGTGGTATTGAAAACACGTTATACAGTGAATAAGGATGCAGTCGTAAGGGGGGAAGTTTTAGCTCATAACACTATAATCACAGATAATGTCTCACAGAAAAAGGCATTTTCATTTCTTGAGATGACCCTGATTTTAAGAAGCGTATGACAATGTTTAGGAGGGGTCCATATATCACCACCATCCCCTCTATATGAAAAGAGGAGTTAATTTTGTGTGTGTTTGGGGGGAAGGGCGGTTGGCGGAGTACGCAAGTGGTTACGTGAATTCCTTTTAATGTCATATTTCAAAAAGTGCATATAACCCTACTTTACATAATGATAAAAATAAGTAAAAATCACTTAATGGTTTCGACATATTTATGTGTCACTTCCTATTGAACATTTTTCCTGTAGGTAAGCCAAATCGCGTTGTGATTTGGTTTAACAGATACTAAATACATTTCGAAAATAATGCATTTAAATATTCCATAAAAGAGGGGACAAAGAGCCAACCTGGTTACAGCCGAATTTTCATTCTTTCAAGTTACCATATTTTGAAACACTGTCTTGGCCGTCTTTTGCATCCCAAAACACTTTATCAATACAGCTAAAATGAATAAAAATGTTTACGTGGCTATTGTGCAAATATCAAGGAAATTATGGCAGTTCACGTCTATTAACACTTCAACAATTGTATGGAAGAGGTGTGGGGAGAAATATTCGTAGGAATAATAATTTCCCAATTAAATTGTTATGATATACTAGAAAATTGAATGTACTAGGATGAAGACGTTTTTTATTAGGCAACGTTGCCCGATCTGCGTGAAACAAATAATAATATTTTCTAACGTTCATAATAAACAAAAGTGAACGGTTACTGTTGCATCAGTGCAGGGATTTTTGATGAAGCGAGCAATTGCTGAACTTTCTAAAGAGAGTTCTCAAAATTGTTAGAGAAGTGTCTAATTGATGGAAAAATAACGTTACGAAATAAAGCGTGACCACATAGACTTTCAGAGACCAAAATGGAATGATAAAACAAGCAACTAATAAGAGGAGAAAGCACGCATAGTAAATGACAGCTTCTTTCGAAAAAGACAATTAGACGATGAAAATTCGGCAGTGAAAAAAAAAGAAAAAAAATCTTTCTGTCCAAGCAATTACGATGCGAAAAATACTTTCTACCACAACAAATTTCTTTCATAGGAAGCTGAAAATTTGAAAGTTGCGACCCTAGTACGAGAGAGAGAGAGAGAGAGAGAGAGAGAGAGAGAGAGAGAGAGAGGAGGTTTTTCACAGAAAACGATATCTCCCAATTGCATACAAAAAACTGAAATGATTTAGATACTCTAATCTTTGTCAATTCTAAAGGGTTTATTTTTGGCAAAAAAAAAAAAATGGTGTTTACTTTGTTTATGCATGAAATTCCTTTATAAAATTATAATTTTAATTTACATGACGCGCTTATTTGCAAGAAAGAAAAAAAAAAGACAAGAAAGCACAGGCACGCAAGCACACATACGCACCTTGGATAATATTTGCTAGGACGATGGGATTCTAACCCCCCACCCCCCTACCCACAGCCCCCCACCCCCAACACTAACCAGTACACCCAGCAATTAGTGGTTACCAAAGTCTGATGGGGTCAAGAAAAAGGTATGCACAGACACACACACACACACACACACACACACACATACACACAGACACACATATTAATGTGCATACAATGTTGGAAACGAATAATCACATAAGAGAACACTTTTCCGTCTTACGACGTAATATCAACAATCGCCCTAAACGAAGTGAAGACGGAAAAAAAAGTTCAGTTTCCCCACGCATCATCGTTCGTGGTAAATGCCGAGTAACGAATCGACGAAACCTGCGCTGCTGGGAACTCTAACTATGAAATTGTCCTTGAACTGTCGTCGCTGCGGGATGCGAGGTGACTTGCAGATCTCTCTCGTGTAAACTCGAGCCTTGGGGAAGAACAGTATATATAGTGCATCTCACCAGACACTTTTGCTTATGCCTCTAGCGTCAGGCGAAGGACAGGACGCCTACAAGCTGCTTTTAAGGGAGGAGGTTGTTGCCATAAAGATCGTATCTTACGCTTATACGAAGATATTGCATCAAATCAAGACGTATCAGTATTTCAACTAAGGCAAAAACATCGAGTTTTTGCTGTTGCTTTTGAAGAATGACGAACAATATCCGAAGATTAATTTCGATCATATGGTTATGGAATCTCTGTGTTGGTGACATTGTGAACAAAATCTCATAAGATATGAGTCGACAACTGATATTGAGGGACTCGCTGTAACAACTCGAGGTATGTTGTGATATTATTACTGTTGTGACTATACCAAACATTAATAAAACACAGTACGCTATTACGCTAACACTGATAGGATTGTATTGGATACATTCTTCTATTTGCACGATTTGAAGAAAGCTTGGAAGACACAGTCTGCTTTCCTTTCATTTACAGAGATGTCGCTGCTTTCAATACCGTATGCGAATCTATTACTAAAAATTCAATAAGAGGGCGGCGTTGTTATAAATTTACAGTGAATTCAGAGGGCGGCGTAGTTATAATTAGAGTGAATATCATTTTTAACGGCGAACAACTTGAAAAAAAAAAGAAAAAAAAAATATATAATTGGTTTGGGTAGCAAACACCCCCCCCCCCCACCCCCCCCCCCCACCCCCCCTCCTAACCCACCAGAAAGTTTCGAAGGGGCAAGAACAGAATAGGATAGAATCTAGAATGTGGGCCAAAGGCCAAGCGCTGGGACCTATGAGGTCATTCAGCGCTGAAACTGAAATTCACCACTAAAACGTATGCAAGATGTAACAGGAAGAAAACCTCAAAGCAGTTGCTCTATGAAATCAATTGTTTGGAGAAGGTGGAAGGTCAGAAAAAAAATAATGATGCATACGGTACAGCATAGAAATGAAAGGGCTGCAGCTAAGGGGCGCTGGAAAGACCCTTGAGAAATGCTTGCAGTACACCGCATGAGGTGCACTGACAATAACCGTCAGTCAAAATCTAAGTTATCTTAGTGTCCACTCATTTTGGGAAATTCCAATTTCC
>NC_061101.1:14056390-14113890 GCF_015104395.2 Macrobrachium nipponense | reverse complement strand
TGTTTGATTCATTAAGCTTATAAAGTAAGCTTATAATTCTGTAACTTGGAATGCAAATTCTACAGAGTCCACACCTCGTATTTCAATTCACCTTTCCACTTGATATGAATCATAAACACTGAAATTTGTTCCTTTATTTACAATGCCCACCATAGGTGTGCTACTCACCAGTTTAGGTAACAACAGAAAAGGATGCTCTTAGAAAAATAGAGATGAACCTCGAACCTATATAATAATAATAATAATAATAATAATACATAATAATAATAATAATAATAATTAATAATATAAGTTATTTACAATGCCCATCATAGGTGTGCTTAACTCACCAGTTTAGGTAACAAAGCAGTAAAGGCTGCTATTAGAAAAATAGAGAAGAACCTCTAACCTCTATAATAATAATAATAATAATAATAATAATAATAATAATAATAATAATAATAATAATAATATAAGTTAATATATTGGCCAACGTTTCTCTCGGTATCATCCGAGTATGATCACGGCAGTGGATCGGAGCAGACTGTTGTTGCTGTCAGGATCTACTCAATATATAGCGGCAGGAAGTGCTCTTCCTCCCTACCAACTTAAGGAAACCTATGTGTATAAATACAAGTAATACCAGACCGAGCGACACCCCTGATCTAAGAATACCAGATGAGACGAGCAGCCCAGCACCCAATGACATCGCGACCCGTCGTGGCATAAGCCTAGGTCTGCTAGGCTGCAACTTCACAACCTTCAACGACGAGAAGCGTCTTGAAGAAAACTTCGTTTAACCAATGGCGGGAGCGCATTGCGCCACCGGCCAATGAAAACGCAGCTAGCGGTTGAACCCCTGCTGACCTGCCGCTATATATTGAGTAGATCCTGACAGCAACAACAGTCTGCTCCGATCCACTGCCGTGATCATTCTCGGATGATACCGAGAGAAACGTTGGCCAATATATTAACTTATATTTTGACCTATTTGTTCATTTACTGTAACAAATAAATAAATTTGTGACAATAATAATAATAATAATAATAATAATAATGATATATTTTTTAATTCTTCCAGATATTGCATGTGGGTCCCCTGCCAAATTGATCGAAGGACTAGGGTGCGTGATTCCTGTTAGGGAAATAATAGAATGGACCAAAGCAAGAGATCACTGCCACCGGTTAGGATACAGGCTCCTGGAGGGGATCACGAATACCGACCAGCTAAATCAGTTAAAGGAGCACTTCAGCCAGGGTGTCTTCAGTTACCCACACCCAAACCACCGTAAGTTTTGTGTGTCATTGTCACTGTCATTATGCTAAGCACTGGGTCAACTAAGGCCATTCAGCGCTGAAACGGAAATTGACAGTAAAAGGTTTGAAAGGTGTAACAGGAGGAAAACCTCAAAGCAGTTGTGTGTGTGTGTGGTGTGGTGTGTTGGGGTGCAGTGTGGTGTGGTGTGGTTTGGTGTGATGTATGTGTGTGTGTGGTGTAGTGTATGTGGGTGTGTATACGTATCCATGTGCATACGTGAGTGAGGTGGCTTTTTCCACATTTATAATATTTTCATTCCTTTTATATACACATAATTACATACATGGGATCTGTTAAGCATCATTATATATTTTAACATTAATTTTTCCATCCGATCACATCTTCCAAACCATGATTAGTATTGATTCTTTCCATGCTTTTATTCCGTTTTCTTAACGCATAACGCAAAGTTATACATTGCACTTACTATTCACACCGCAGTCATTTTCCATCGAAACTAAGCTAAAAAGACGCTTTCTATTACCGCAGATGACGTGTGGTTAGGAATCGAAGACAAAAAGTGGGCGGAAGGACCCTATACCCGAGTCCCACCTAACATGTGGCACAAAGGTCAGCCTAAAGAATCGGATTCCTGTGGGTTTATTGCTCTACAGACATCGCCCCCTACACTCTGGGCTGGCCTATGTCGTTCGCAATCAAGGCCCTTCTTCTGTCAGGCAGTGCTTGAGTGAGGAAATACTTGTAAGCGTGCAGTTGCTTTCAGCTTTATGGGGAATTGTTATTTTCTGACTCTTCTTTACATACTTATACTTGTATATGTTAGAAATCAATGTTAGCCCATTTTCAAATGGGCTAACTGCACCATCTCAGTTGTAATTGAGATGGTGCAGTTGTTTATCAAATTTGAAGGAGAATTGAAAACTTTCTGTCTCAACTACACCTACTTATATATATCTATATATATATATATATATATAGATACATAAACCACCTGCACCTAATTCTATATATGATATATTACTACTGATTATATATATTTAATATATATATTATATATAATACTAGTTAAATCACAGGCCTCTGCCCTGTGTATTATAATGAAATCAACTCCCTACTCTATCTAGATATTACTGGAATATCCTTCTATTTTAGGCACCGAAGAGCTAATCAGTTAATTCGTGGAATACAACTGAAATATATAATATATAAATATATATATATATATACTATATATATATACTAAATAATATATATTAATACTATATTATTATTATATCATATTATATATAAATCTAATAATAATATTATATATACGGCCACTTTCCTGAACTTCTCTAATCTTCACAGTAGGGAGAACGTTATATAACCATTTACACCTTGAATTCAGCTCGCGAGAGTGTTACCACTATCTTTATTATATAGACTCGCCATTACTATTATATATATTAATAATATATATATATATATTATTATATATATATATATATATCCTAGTAAATATATATATAATATACTATATATATATATACAATATATACTATATATTATTATATATATATATATATATATAATATATATATTATATTATATATATATACAGTATACATATATCCGCTATTACTATTATGATTAAATAACTTATATATATATATATATATTATATTAATATTAATATATATATTTACTATATAATTATACCTACTACAATACACTTATATTATATATATATATATATATATATATAATTATATAATAATTAATATCATATATATATATATTATATTCAGTTGTCATTCCACTGAATTATTATATCTTCGTGCCTAAGGAAGATTACCAGTTAATAATATAATATATATTATATAGTAATAATATTATAATTATATATATATATATATCATATAATACTATATATATATTATTATATATTATATATATATTATAATATATATATATATATATAATGATATATATCATACTCGGTACATATCTCAGCCACACTCTACGACAATTCAATACTCTTAGTCTCTCTATCCGGGTCCACAGCACTCACATCAATGGTCGTATCTCTCATGTCCCTCAGTCTTATCAAACTTCCTAGTTTTCGCCCAGCGTTATTATATATATATATATATGGAGGTATCAGTTGAGACAGAACAGTTTTCAATTCTCCTTTTCAAAATTGATAAACAACTGCACCATATTAATTATAATTACACCAATATTGTATTCGTCATTTGAAAATGGGCTAACATATATATATATATATATATATATATATATATATATATATATACATATATATATATATTATATATATAATCTAGATATATTATATATATAATATATCTATATATTTAATTTAATATATTAATTATATATATAGATATAATATATATATAATATATAATATATATATATAGATATATATATATATTATATATATATATATATATATAATATATAATATATTATATATACGCAAAATTCAAGAGTGAAAGTGAAACAATGGAGTAACTGCAGAGAGGCCTTTCGACTTGTCGTCCTTAGCAAAGGATGGCAAGTCGAAAGGCCTCGCAGCAATTACACCTCTGTTTCACTCTCCTTCATGGATTTTGCCTGTATTCATATATTCATCACGTTCCAGATTTTCGTGATTATATATGTATATCTTAAGAGACAATGTTAACCTATTTTGGAATGATAAATATATACAACGTTTGTGTAATTGTAACTGAGATAATTAAACTAAGTAGAAGTGAAAACTAGTCATGCTGTTTACCTTTCACCTCAGTTCAGAATATTGTTATCGAGAGACATTTGGAAAAGTGATTTAGCGTTTACTGATGTTGGGAATCATAAACGATCATTAATACCTTTATTCGTGGCCTTTGTACCTGCATTACAACCAGAATACAAAGAGAAAGAAAGATTTTGAGTACACTTTTGTGTAGACTTCGGTATATATAATGCTGATGGTGAACACAGTAGTTATATTAACTGAGGACTGATGAGACATAAAGTAGACAGGTAACTTTTATTCGAGACAACGAGGCTAAAAATTGAGTTCAGAAATACACAATATCTCGCACATATCAAACGCAAGCCGTGATTCATTCTTAAAAAGAAATCTCATTATAAGTCTGTTTGAAATGTGGAATTTCTTTCATTCCCTCGAAATATGTTTTCATCATTATATACCCGGCATCCTTAGGGATGAACTTACATTATATGTCAATCTTTCCTTTTCCTTCAAAGCAAGAATATCATTTCCCTTCACGGTTTGCGATTTACCGCTATGAATTGCTTGTAGTATAACATCGTCGCTTGTTAAAAGCTAAATTTTCTCACTTCACGACTTCATGTTTTCTAAAACTAAAACATTTTGTTTTCGTGCCTTAGCATAGCACTAGATTTCATCACTTCCTCTTGGCTAAGAATGCTGTTCATATGTTGCCAGCATATTATGATGGACAATGTTTCCGTGACTCCATCCAGGTTAGGAAGATTCACCATATATCTAAAGGAAAGAGGGTCTTCATAAGTACCCTTTCCATCTTAAAAAAAAGGATGAAAAATGGAATGGCCCTTTCTATCTGGCGTTTTTTATGATTAATTTTAATAGATAATATCTTGATTGGCATTCACTTCTGGAGTGATGGTACGTTGACAATGGCCCTGACCTCTTGTCAATAAATAAATGAAAATAAATATTGGTTTTTAGGTGCAACCGAGCAATTCTTTATTTGCTTGTCTTTGTAACGATGCAGCGTTATAGATTTTCATTGTATACGTGTAGGTCTCGATATAAAAGACCATTTTGCTGTCAAGCGAGAGACTGCTAACAAGAGGGACGCGACTGTGCTTGTCTTTTCTTGATGTTATATCAACTTTTACATGTGCATGGCATTTGAACCTTTTGCCTAATAGAACTGTTGCTTGCTTGAGCTATTTGTTGTCAGGGCCTAAACTGAGAGGAGATTCCTTTGGGCATGTCGCCTACAACCTTAGCATGCTGTGGATATAAAAAGCTTTTTTATCGAAATCTGGTTCTTTCACTACGATTCTGTTTTGACAGCTATATTACACAAACTCCTTCCATATAAAAAGACGCGTTCCCTTTCCAAAGAAATGCTTGAATAATGTGTTTTAGGTATGCGTGAACTTAAAAAGTATTATGAATTGCAATGGTGAGGAAATCTCACTTAGATTACAACATTCCATTATGTCAGTAAGTTTACATTGGAACAATAAAAGGCACCACGAAACAATGATAACAACAACCTGGAATTGCATTTCATTCGAACCATTTATAATCATTGGGTTTTCAAATACATTTATATGCATTAATTAAACTGAATGAATTTATTCTTACCCAAGTGCAACGGAAGTTTATGTCGCAGAATAATTGGAAATTATATTTTGGCCATTTTTATTTCTGCCAGCGTTTTCGATGAGGCCCTGTCCATGACATCAATAAAACTTATCTCAATACAAGCATATCACTGAATTCATTACTTGATCAATGGGTATATGAAAGTTTTATTGCTTTACTGTCTTTTTCTTATTTATTTTCTATGTTATCTGTGATACCTTAAAAACATATTTCTGTAATACGAGCGTTAACATATATATGTAAGTGTTTACATTAAAAATAAGAATGTATGTAAACATTCAGTAAAGTAATGCATGCAACATGAATCAGGCCATAGGCCAAGGAGGTCATGCAGGAAAGATTGTCCAAAATCCAAGTGTGTGAACCTTGAATCAGCAGTATCTATGTCGGACATAAACACATCAACAATGCCTTCTCTGGGAACCATTTGACTCCCACGAGACGTCAAAGCGTACGTGACTAACCTAGATAAGTATGTTAGTTCATATGTCTGTATATAGAGCAGGTTTGCTTGCCTATGATTTTGTAAACGAATTGTATCTCAGACTTCCTCTGCTTCTTGTAGGCCAAACGTCTATTCAGAAACTCTCTACATTCTACTCAAGATGAAAATCTTGAAATAAAGTATATTTTGGATACTTTGTGTTTCCACTACTTATCCAATACTCACGATGGAAGTAAGAAGTAAAATCAAGAGAATATCTTCCACAGTTCAACGGAGACATAACTGACAATGGAGTAAGACATACCAACTGAAATTTGCTAATGCAAACCAAAAGTACAACATTGTGACTCGTTTAAATACGATGGAGTCACTTACAATTGGTGGCAGCTATCCGCCACTTACAATTGGTGGCAGCTTACGAAGACTTACGAATGGCAGCAAAGCAGTTAAACTCCACTACAAAAATTGGAAGCAGAATTTAAACATAATCAAACATCAGAAACTTTCTACGATGTCAAGACAAAAGAATCTACAATCAACATCTTGTCTCAGGTAACGGCGCTGATGGCACCAGGAGACTTAGCCTCATCATACGAAGACGACCTTGGAGCATATACATCTTTATTGAAATATATAAGCCTTACACTATATATATATTGACTTCGTCGTATGTCGGCCGTCATAGACAGTCTGGAACTTCGAGAACTTTCGCCGACGTGACTTCCACAGAAACGGAAAACAGTCGTTCTACAAACAAACACAACGCATGAATCAACGATCTAGGTTGCACGGAAGCAAGGACGGAACGGAAAAAAGCGGAAGCCATGACGTCATGAAAACACCACATACTTCTCCCATGAATATCAGCTAAGTTAACCTTTTTGTTCATTCGGTGTGTAACTTTGGTGTTCCTCTTACGCAGGTCGAGAGATCGTTGTTTCTGGGTGAGTTACGTGACATACTTTAATCTCACTTTTCTTGCAGGAATCTATCTTCATCTTTTGGTTAATCATACCTGCAGGCCTTTATCTTTGTTTTCATGCCAACCCTTCTTTTTCAGAGGTTCTCCTGAAATATTTTATCATATCTTATGTGATTAACTTTATCATTTTGGGGGACACATTATTATTTTCTGTGCCAAATTATCTATATATAGCATATGCGTTTATGCAGTGGACGTGTGTATTCTTACAGATATTTTGATAGGGTTGCTAGGAATCGTAGTGATAGGAAGAAATCTAAAACAAAGATGGCCACCCCTCCACGCAGTAACACGGTGGTAACATTAGTTAGCGCCAGATCAGCAATTGTTCCCTTCCAAGGCCGTATTAAGGGATTTTTGCCTCAAGGGGTAGAATCATGGATTTCATCAGTGGATGCTCATTTGAAAGCAAAATGCATCACTTTACCGTCCCTACAGCTACAGGAAGCTAAAAGCTTCATTGACGTTGCAAAAGGGGATGCGGGATCCTACCTTAGAGGAGTTTCATTTCAAGAGGCAAATACATGGGATGAATTTAAAATTAGATTACACTCCGTATATGGCAGTCTCTCTGATTCATCTTAGCTTGGTTGACAGGTCAGCACTTATGGCAGGCCATTTGAATGAATATCTGGATAATCTGAATAAATCTAATTGGGTTAGTGGTACGGACATGACTGTAAAGGATTTCCTCAGGCTCATATACTTAACTTTCATAACAGCTATGTTTCCAGAAGCCTTGGTATGGTGTATTGATGAAGATCTAATGCCCGACAGCACGGAACTAGACATCTATAAACAAATCAAGAAACCTATGACTAAATGTGCAGACCTAGATCCGTCACTTGTTCAAGTTTTTGCAAAGAATTAAAATAGTTACCAGTTATACAGCCGAGATAACTTGTTTCAACTGTAAAATGTCAGGACACACGATCGCAGATTGTCGTACACGTTATTGTTCCATTCACAAGAGCTCAAGTCATGTATATGCCCGTTGTTTTTTGCGCAGTCATGCGCAGGGTAACACTAAAAATACACAGAAAGTTGCCAATGATAACAAGAAGAATCCATATTATCACAAAAAGAAACAAATAAACAGTAACACTGCTCAGCATCAGAAACAAGCAAATCGGGCTTCAGGAAACTTGGTGCCTGGTCCGTCTAGTCAGAACAATCAAAGCCGGCTAAATTTTCCGAGTGTCCAAAGCAAAGCAAATACCACGTAATTAACTCCTAGGGGTGGGTGGAGTGATGTTGGGTTGTCTGTATCAACATCCATTGAATTAAAAATAAATTTAATCATCTAGAAGACTTATGTGGAACACAGAATTTTCCTTTGAATCACACGACCGTATCCAAAAAATTAGTGTAGGATCCAATAGATTTTCATAGAATTCACGCTATCACCAGTAATGATGAATTACGACCAACTTTAAACACCGTAAATCTAGAATATCAGCCCTTTACATTATTTTTTTATTCCGGTAGTCCACGTAATATCATGGACTTATGGACTCATCACTTGTTGTTTTTGAACTTCCCTATTGAGAGGTCCGGAGTACGACTTTCAGGCATTGGCAATAACGAACTAAGTGTTGTAGGCGTAACTCAAGTTCAGTACAAGGTGGGTAAGCGCACGCTTACCGACACATTAATAGTTGTACAACACATTGATATGTATCCAGTTGTAATTGTAGGATATCCATCCATGTGCATTCAAAATATTATCCTAGCTCCTGCCAAAAATGGAGTGTTTATCAAAGGAAAATTCTATAAATCTTCGAACACATTAAAATCCGTTTTGGACAAAAAAGAGACAGACAATCAAACATTAATGTATATTGAAGAACCAATCACTTGTCTCATGAATCATGACATTGTCCAAGCGACCCAACAGAATTCTCGCACTCCCATACTGGCAGCTTACACACAATCTATCTAGCTGAATACACCCCCAAATATCTCGGTGTGTCAAAAAAAACCTTGCCGGGATCTGAAATTTTAATCCTTCCAGACACCCTGAAAATTACCGAACTTTCCACAACAAAAGCATTATACACTGTTGACTCACAGCAACAGGTGAACATTGAAGTCTGTAACCATTTGAATACCAATCTAGTAATCCACAAAAACATGGAAGTGTATAAATATCGCATTCTTACCGTTGCTGAAAATAATCATGCTCAACCCGTTGTTGATGAAACCTTCTTACAATCTATCAAAAGTAAAATCAATAAAGACATTCATGAGGTGGAAACACAGCAGAAATATTTTGAACTTTTATCTAAATATCATCATGTTTTCTCCACTAGCGAGGGATCTCTAGGGAAAACAGATGTCATTGAATACCAAATACGGTTAAAAGACAAGCATAAAGTTATTTACGTATCTTCGTATCGACTCCCTATGAAATTTCAGAATGAGATTAATGACGAAGTAGATAAGATGTTAGTAGTAGGAGACATTAAGAAATCGAAGAGACCTTATAATTTTCCCTTAATTGTTGTACCCAAAAAAGATCGGATTTGGCGAATTTGCGTAGATCGTCGCTTAAACGAGGAAGCATTCCCGATCGTTTTCCGGTGCCATGTACCAAAGATATCTTATCCTTGTTAGGCCAGAGTAGATATTTCACTAGCTTGGACTTAATTAAAGGCTTTCCCCAGATACCCTTACCTAAAGAGAGTACCCCATACACCGCCTACAGCACAACCAGGGGACACCATGAATTTTTCATATGCCTTTCGGGTTATGTTGCAGCACAATTACATTCACCAAAATGATTAATATAGTGTTTGGAGACTTATTGGGTGATATCCTTCATATCTATCTGGACGATCTTGTAATCTTTTCTAATACCTTAAATGAATATTTGCATAAACTAAAACTTGTGCGACAGAGACTAAGGCAACACAATTTAAGAGTAAAAATATCAAAATGTGAGTTTTTTAAGACAGAGTTAGTCTATTTAGGTTTTACAGTATCTAGTCAAGGTCTTAGGGTAGTCCACGATAAGGTGTCGGCTATCCGTAACTTTCTGGTACCTACTAACATAAAGGGGATACAACAATTTCAGGGGTGCTCCTGTTACTATAGAAGGTTTGTGCGCAACTATTCAATCATAGCAGCTCCTTTAACGGATCTTACGAAGAAGGGCGTAGATTTTATATGGTCTGAAACGCATCAACAGGCGTTCGATACCTTGAAAGAGAAATTGTGCAGTTCACCTATCTTAAAATTCCCTGATTCCAGTAAGGAATTCTTTACTGCAACTGATGCCCCAGAACAAGGGGTAGGAGGGCTACTACTTCAGCAGTATGATAAACAGTTCTTCCCTATAGCTATCTTTTCTCGTAAACTGAAGCCCTCTGAAATCAAATATGCTGTAATAGACAAGGAAGTGCTAGGTATCGTTAACTCACTAGTACATTTTAAGTTCATAATCTACGGCTATCCTGTTAAGGTCTTTACTGACCATAAGCCCCTCACTGAATTCTTCAAAGGCTTTAATCACAGTCCCAAAAGAACTCGGTGGCATATGATCATTCAGGACTTTGGAGCAAAGATAGGAAACTTGCCTGGGAAAGCAAATATCATTGCTGACGCATTATCCCACAACCCCACTCCATCATGTATGGAACCATTAGCTGAACTAGAAGATATAGCAACATTGTTAAAACAGTATTTGAACAAGAAAATTCATTAATTCAAACGATCATGCACATTGAAGACCCGGGTTGGAGTGCTGAACTGGTACAGACTGAACAAAGGAAAAATCAGCAGTTAAGTAAAATAATAGATGCTTTAAATGGAAATCCTAAAGATAAAGAATATTTACAGTATGGGCAGCAGAATAATATAATCAAAGATAATATTCTGTGTAGGTCCGTGACGAGGAAAACCCGAAGCACACCGCAGGTGACTAACGACCAGGTAGCAGTACCAACCTCTCTTATACCAAATGTCCTTACATGGTCATCCCAGGTTCTCTATCATGTCACAGAAAGCCAAATCACTATTCTACTGGTTTACAATGCTTACAGATATAAAAAAACACATAACTAATTGTCACATTTGTCATGAAAACAAAGGGCACACTAAGACACCTGTCAGCCTAGAGGCCTACCCCGTGCCAAATCAACCCTTTGAAAGAGTATACTTAGATTTATTAACAGGGTTTTATGAGTCTGACAGAGGAAATAAGCACCTCCTAGTTTAATCGATGCTTTCACCAGATACACAGAATTAAGAGCACTAAAAAACAAAAACCGCAATTGAATGTGCTAGGAAATTCTATGAGTGCTACATCTGTAAACACGGAATTCCACACATGATAATCTCCGACTCTGGTGGAGAATTCAATAATCATTTCCTTAACTCGTTGTGCAAATTCCTTTGCACTAAGAAAATCAATACCATGATTTATCACCCAGAGTCAAACGGATTGGTGGAAAGGGGAAATAGGAAAGTGTTAAATGTCCTATGAGTTACACTTGGGGGAATGGATTCCAATTGGGACGTTGCCATCCCCGCAGTTTTAAGTACTCTTAATGATTCGTATCACGTATCTATAAAAATGTCGCCACATGAAGCACTTTATGGCAATCCTGTTAGGACACTTTTCCATATCCTTACGCTCACAAATAATTTAACAAATCCCCTAAGGGATGTTACGGATGCAACCATAAGCAGATATAATATACTTTATAAGAATTTAGAGGAAGCCCAAATAATAATGAAAAAGAATCATGATAAAACTGCCAAACAAACAAAACCATATGCAGTAGGTGATCGAATCTATATACAAATATCCGTGTGCAAGGGTTTGAACTATAAACTAATGCCTAAATTCTAGAAATATTAACGGCAAATAGGCTAAAGGTTCAAAACATATCACAGCCTACTGACATTCATACTATGCCATTGGCTCATGTTCGAAGCTAATGGAAAGGGGAAAAAGGATAAAGGAGAGGAATATATTTATACCTATATATAAAACTTACATAATAAACTAGTATATATAAAACTTGTATGAAAATATATTTTGTCTGTATTGAATAAGAAGTAGCTAGTTTAAACATGAGTAATTACATATAATTCACTATTTACAGGTTTCCAACATGAAGCTTATATTGTTCGGATTGGTACTGTTTGTTCAGGCATTTTTCTCGTGTGAGACGAGTGCCAAAACAAGGGATATCCAATTCACTCATGGCTCTATCATTGAAAGAACCAAGAACATATTCATTACAGCGAGCAACGTAATTCTTGAAGTTGATTTGCAACCGGTTTTCTTGCCAGAAAATTATGTCATTAATCTTAAAAATGACTTATTGTGATTTGCTGAGTCACTGAAGCAATTGCACAAGCGTTATTTTCCTTTTAACCTAGAGAATCTGCTTTCTCAGATCTTGGGTATCGCTGAAATTGTGTTTTATGATTTGCTAAACAAGACGGCTGAATCAGAATGCTTAGCACGCGATCTCCTTATGTGGACCATCAGACACAACGTAGAAAGGCATAACCTATTTATCTTTGCTGCACTTAATATATTTGGATCTGTAGCAAGCTTAGGTCTTGGAATTTCCAATCGTCTTAAAATTAACGATCAGAATAAGAACATTGAATTTTTACAACAACATGAATTAATTTTCTCTGAAATTCACAGACAATTAGAGTCAATAAATAAGCTTATGACATTAGTGAACGAACATTTCAGTAATATAAATCAGATCATGGATGTGCAATACTTGCTTGCAACTTTAGCATATTACAGTTCGAAGGTGGATCATATCCATATGAAGATTTCACATTTTATTGAAAAATCCAAAGACTATGGATCACTCTAGCTACAAAGGGGGTCCTTTCACTGAATCTTTTGTCAATCAAAGACTTAACATTAACTTTAGAGAATGCATGTGCGAACCTTGGTTACATTCCTTTGTTAGAAGCAGGTAAGATTGAATTCTATTATAGCTTAATCTCAGTAAGAGTGGTAAATTACAGAATCATGATTAATATCCCCTTTGATTCTGCTGATGCATGGAAATCTTACAAAATAGCTCCGTGGAAATCATACAAAATAGCTCATTACCAGTAATATCGAATTTGTCTGGCTATGTATTAATTTCCCCTAATAAGGAAACTTTTACAGTCGTCAGAGACCTGGACCTGTTTGCTCCTTGTTACAATGCCATGGGTAATAAGGTTTGTATGGCTGACTCCTTTGAATTCCACAATATATCCCATGGTTCATGCGAGTTAGGCTTGGCCCTTAATGGTTCTCTTTCCCACACGCAAGAACGCTGCCTGGATCGACTTTACCCTTTTGACAAGTATAAGTTAGCTTACAGGCTGAATAATGGAACCTGATTGAGATTTGCTGTTGAAGAATTTAAAAGTCACATGCCCGGATGGATCAGTTTCATCTTCACGACTGTTTGTCGCTGCGGACAGCTGCAGTAGAGCAACAACTAACTACACTGTTCACGGATAAGCACCATCATAAGGGAGAGAGCTTATTTTGCGAATTTCTCCTGGGGTAATACCCATATCCCTGCACTCCCTTTGCCTTACAATCAAAAGGTAGCCCAGCTGCTGATGCGTTTGGCTATCATGGACCATACCTCCCCCGCTTACGGCATCTACGAGGATCTTCGTTTCTACATTTTGTTAGCTGTGACCCTGGTGACGGTGTTGATTCTGGTCACCGTGAATGTATTCACTTGAAATAAAGTATATTTTGGATACTTTGCGTTTCCACTACTTACCCAATACTCACGATGGAAGTAAGGAGTAAAATCAAGAGAATATCTTCCACAGTTCAACAGAGACATAACTGAGAAAGGAGTAAGACACCAACTGAAGTTTGCTAATGCAAACCAAAAGTACAATATTGTGACTCGTTTGTCGTTTGTGAGTACGACGGAGTCACTTACATTTGGTGACAGCGGTGGGATGAAGAGAACAAGGATGGCTCATCAAAGAACGTCAGAGACCGTCCAGACAATCTTCCTTATGCCCATAAGGCATTTAATGTTAGAGTCACTTGAAACTGGCCATTTCTCTTGACTCAAGGAAGTTGTTTGGAACTGTGAAATGCGTGAAATGTTGTTTAAGACGCTGGCTAACTGTGTAGTAGAAATCTCTTGACAAAGCATTCCATATGTAAAAGTATCAGTATCTTAAAAATAATCAGTGCAAACTAATCTATACAATATATCTATCAGCGCGCCTATTTGAAGCATACAGAAGTTGAACAATGAATCAATTTATCTGTGTGTCTACGCACTAGAAACCTATATAAAGTGCACATATCTTAATCACATTTATTTGAACCAATAACTTGAATCAATATATACATGCATGCATATATCAGGTAGCACCTTTAATCAACCTGTTACATTCTATCTTATCACATTTTGGTACCATTAATTTTTATCAATATATAATTTTTAACATATATTTGCATCACATAACCATCAGAAATACGCTAGTATTTTTGTTGAATATGTATCTTCATGTCTGGCATTATACATATGTATCAATATATATCACATATAATTCTTAGTATTTAGAATCATATCATATGCATATGTCTTGTACATGGATCTGTATCTGTATACTCCACGTATTTTTTTTTACTTATAATCATTTTACATATATATCTGATTTTTACATATAAGCAGTTAAAAATAATTTCCTTAAACATTCTGTTGGTAGTTATATGTTTACCATACCTTGTGTATTTATATCTAATATCACACTATAACACATCATGTGGTAAGGCAATCTTTCTGACCTGACTATTCCTTTATGTTAGATTTTGTTCATGACCGAGCAATAATGTAAGTGTTTACATTAAAAATACGAATGTATGTAAACATTCTGTAGAGTAATGCATGCACCATAAATCAGGTCATAGGCCAAGGAGGTCATGCAGGAAAGATTGTCCAAAATCCAAGTGTGTGAACACCTTGAATCAGCAGTATCTATGTCGGACATAAACACATCAACAATGCCTCCTCTGGGAACCAATTGACTCCCACGAGACATCAAGGCGTACGTGACTAACCTAGATAAGTATGTTAGTTCATATGTCTGTATATAGAGCAGGTTTCCTTGCCTATGATTTTGTAAACGACTTCCTCTGCTTCTTGTAGTCCAAACATCTATTCTCTCTGCATTTTACTCAGAATGAAAATCTTGAAATAAAGTATATTTTGGATACTTTGTGTTTCCACTACTTATCCAATACTCACAATGGAAGTAAGAAGTAAAATCAAGAGAATATCTTCCATAGTTCAACGGAGACATAACTGAGAACGGAGTAAGACATACCAACTGAAGTTTGATAATGCAAACCAAAAGTACAACCTTGTATATATATATATAATATATATATATATATATATATATTATATAATATACTATATATATATATTATATATATATATATATGTGTGTGTGTGTGTGTGTGTGTGTGTGTGTATGTGTGTGTGTGTGTGTGTGTGTGTGTGTGTGTATTTGTATATATATAGATCTTATTAAGCGAAAAAACATTAATACTTCAAAAATTGTATGTAATGATAAAGCATTATAACGGCTTTAAGCGCAAGGTACTCTAAGTCAAATACTCTAAATACTTCTTCAACGACAGATGCAAACCCCACTCAGACTTCAACCATACGAAAACATGCACTGTTCAAATGAGGGAGAGATGTAACTCACATCCCTAATTTTTTTTCGAAATACGTCGGTGGAATGATTGTTTGAAAATAAATAATTTCGTTTGGCACATTCTGTGTGTTTGAGTGTGTGTGTGTGTTCAATCCTTTAATGATTATCACAGACGATGGAAACTCACGAGTGACGTTTAATTTTATGTAAGAGAGAAAAGGCACTGCATATTTACCTTTATCAATACGTATAAGAATATATATATAACTGCACTGAATGTATACTCATTGAAAGTGAACTGCATATTACTGCTTATTTTAAGCTTCATTCCATGATAGATATTAAGAAAGTTTAATTATGCAGGAGAATTTAATTTTCATATATTTATACCAGTTGTACCAAATTGGAAAGTGAGTAACGCATACACAGGTATGAATATATATGTATATATGCACACATATATAACATATAGTATGTATATATGTGGGATTATATACATAAAATTGTGAATTTCCCTTCAATATTTAAAACGCATCTCTGAAAGAATTCAATTCTCCTCCCTTTAGTAATCAAATAGAGCCTTATCAGCTCTTTCTCCAAGCTAACGATGGGAGAGATTTATTCCCTCTCAAATAATAAAGCACAGAGAGAGAGAGAGAGAGAGAGAGAGAGAGAGAGAGAGAGAGAGAGAGAGAGAGAGAGAACCGTCCCTACAGATGGCAGGATAGGTTATCTCTTGATTGCTTAATTCTTATCGAAATTGGGGTCCAAAATGGGGAGTCGAATATCGGTCTTCTCTATGATTCCGATTTGGAATCTTATATTTGGGGACGTGGGCCATATATTTAATCATCATTCAGGTATAGACTAATGAAAGGGAAGGACAGGCTGGATTCATGTTTCATTTTATTCAGGTTAAACATTGTCATCTGTTTTTATCGAGATTTACGTCTTTTCCTTATACACACGAGCTTGAATATATGCATATGAATATATAAATAAATAAATAAATATATATATATATATATATATATATATATATATATATATATATATATATATATAATATATATATATATAAACGTCTAATGGTATCTGGATCATTGACATAAGACAGGCCAAGCCAATAACCGAAATAAGGCATCGATAATCCACACGGTCAATAACCAAAGGAAAAGGAATCTGTTGGAGTCCATTTTATTGATGCACGTCAACGAGGAGTATAAATCTCAAAGAACATTCTGCCAAGATTAGCAAAGTGTAACCCGCCCTCCCTTTGGAGGAATGAGTCTCTCAACCTCTCTTCGAGAACGGAGAAATAAACTGTGAAAGTACTTGTTCAAAGTCCCCAGGATCACTCACCACCTTTCTACGTGGATTTAGGGATATTCTCAAGCACGTGTTTCTTCGTGCTACATTGGATATATATATATATATATAATATAATATAAGAATATATATAAATATATATTTATATATATATCATAATATATATATATAATAATAATATATTGTATACATATATATATATGTATATATATAATATATAATATATATAATATCTATAAATATATTTTGTTATATATATACACACATATATATATATTATATATTATATATATATAATATATATATAGATATATACATTATATACTATATTATATATATATAATATCTATTATATATTATAATATATATATATAATATATAATATAATTATATATATATATTAATATATATATATATATATAATAAATATATAGTAATATATATCTATATATAGATACATATATAATATTATATGTATATAAATATATATATATTATATATTAGATCTGTGTGTGTACAATGTTTTGATTAAATTATCACTAATTTTTAAAATCCTTCACTGCCATTTTTTTTTTAAAGCGCCAGGCACAACGCTCAGCAATAATAAAATTGCGTCATCTCAGAGACGCAAATGAAATGCGAGTGCAATGAATTTTCGTCGCCAAAATGAATATAATATCCCAGCTGTGAGTTTCGACATAAAAAAAAATTAATTATGCAAAACGCAACTTTATCTTTATTGTTATCGCTGGAGGGGAAAAACAAAAAAAACATGTTTACCTAATGATAAAAAGCCAATTCAGCTCTGCTGATTGCCTGAGCTGATAATTTCATAGCCTAATATGTATGAATTCATCAAAGTTCGGAACGAATAGAAACTCATATGAGCAGTTTGGTAACGATCTCTGACTAAATTAAGATATGTACGTATTCAGATATGATAATAATCAGCATCTACCGTCAACGTGCCAAAAACACATATCCACAAGACATACCTGCATGTACACACGCACACTCACACATGTATATATATATATATATATATATATATATATATATATAATATATATATATATATATATATATTATATTATATCCGTGTCGGTGTATGTGTGTGTTTGTGCTTACTCGCGTATATGCACAATCTTCCCTTACGATGCTTCATTTCCAGCAAAATCAGTGCAAACCCCGTAATGTAAACGTACCCTTATTGTGTGTGTATATAGATATAATAGTATATATATATATATATATATGGATATATATATATATATATATATATATATATAGTATATATTAATAGTAAATATATACATTTTGGGCTTGGTGAAGCGACCTACTTATTACCCAACCAAAAAGGAAAGGAAAAAAAAAGAAATATCCCTTTTATTATTGCATACCATAATGTCCTCTAACCATTCCATGAATACGAATATATTACCTAAGTTACCATACGAGTTAAAAAAAAAAAAGAAAAAAAAAGCTCATGTTAGCCATGAGTCTTTAAAATGTAAGAAACAAATCCATAGGGTTTATGCTATGTATAGCATCTGTCCTTCCCGAACGCTTTCTGGTACAGATTTATCTTAAAATATTCTGTATAACTTTATACATAACCAGTGGAACAATTTGCCTTTCCATACCCAGGTTTTAGTGATTTTTTGTTTTTATTTAAGCAAAAACAAATAAAAAATAACCAAATCATGATTTATTTTATATTTTATTTTATTTTCTTATTTTTTTTTTTTTTATTCATATTTATTTGTTTGAGTTTTTTATTTGTTAAAGATGTTATTTCAAAATTCTTTTTTTGCCTCAAAATTTGTTTTTATGAACCGGAATTACTACTGATTTATCTTTTAGGTTTCCAGTTCTGACCTAAAGTACTGTAGCTTACTTATTTTATATCAAAACTAAGTAAGATGATTATAAATTATGCTTTAAGTTTTTATTAACCCCTAAACTGTATTTTTCAGTTTGTTTTGCTTTCAAATAAAAAATTCAAAAAACTAAAAAAATTTAAAAATCATGATTTTTCAAATAAAAAATTCTATGATTTTAACACTTGATTAAATCAGTTTTGATTTTAATCATACCAACCCTGCCTCCATACCATATGAGAATGAATCAAATAGGCACAAGCTGACCATCATATGAAATGTAATAGAAAACTCCCCGCAAACAACGTTAGCTTGAATGCTTCAATTTTGCAATATTGTACTCTTGGAGAAGAAAAGAAAACGTTGAACAAAACAAGCAACCTAAAAAAAAAAAAAAGAAATCTTTTACGGAAAATATTAAAAGCAAATTCACACAATTCTGAAAACAATTGGCTTCCAATTTTATTTCACCATTTTTTGTTGTGACCTCTTCGTTTTTTCCGCAAACGGAGCCTCCCTCCCTGTTAATCAAATTTGTATTTCTCACAGACAATTGAATTGAAGATTTATTCTGCATTTTTTTCACGTCCGGGAAAAAATATATAGCTTGTAGTAATCTTTTTGTTGCGTTTGAAATAAAATTGGCGATGTGAATTATTTAGTCCCGTCCGCAGGTTATTGTCTTTGACTTTTAAATTAGTTCATTGTCTAACTATACATGCTGGCTTTCTCTTGGCGTCTAAAATAAACTTGTTAAATAGTCCGATTGCTTTCGTGCAAATAGTTAACATCATTCGAATGATTGAAAAAGTTATCAAAGAATGGTAATAAGATCGCTAAGTTATATTTGATCCTTTAAATTCAGGTAACATAACTATGGAATGACAAAATATATAAGACCTTTTTTGTAAGTTGTGAATTTTGGATGGATAAAATGAAAGCTCAGTTTATATTTGATTCGTGATGAAAAATAAGTAGTGAATGAAAAAAAAATAATATAACTTTTTTAAGATAGTCTGAAACTTTTTAGCTTTGCCAACTTTTGGAGCTCTACGGAATGGGGACCTCGTGAATGGCCTGACCTGAAATAAAAATGGCTCTATTTGTAGATAACGTTAGTGATCAACACTTGGAAATTTATGAAAGCAGGTTTAATCTAATAAAAAAATAAAATAAATCAAAATAAATTAAGTTTGCGAATATGGTAAGAGCATTTTTACGGGATTATCAACGTAAGAAACCGCTTATGATTTGAATGGAATTAATTTGTTTAAGGTTAGTGAACCAACTATTTTTGAAGACCAATATTATATCAGTTTGATATAATTAATGTGTACATACATACATACATACATACATACATATCATACATACATATAGTAATATATAACTTATACTGCCATTAAATAACAAATGATCCCCTTTGTCATTCTAATTTCGCTGTACCTCAGAATTAAGGAAGGTAGGCAAAATTGATGTCGAAAAAATGGAAGACTTTTAAGGAAGGGGAAAGGAAAATTGATGTCGAAAAAAGGTGTCTCTACTTTTAAAGAAGGAGAGAAACTGATGTTGGAAAACAAAGACTTGAAGGAATGGAAAAAAGGTTGCTATGATAAAAAAGGAATACTTTAAAGGAAAGGAGAAAAAATTGATGTCGAAAAATAAAAGAGAAGACTTAAAGGTGAAGGAGGAAAATTTGTTTATGTTTTGGGAAAAAAGGATGACTTTAAAGAAGGTATAAAATTGAATGTCGCAAAAAGGAAGACTAATTGTAAGGAAGGGAAAAAAGAAAAAAATTCCCATTGACTTGGGAAAGATAAAGAGATGAAATACGAGCGGTAACTATATGTTTTAGCGCAAGAACTAAATGGCAGGGTTCTTATGTAGTTGTTATCATTATTGCTGGTCCAATAAAAAGGCTGCTTATTTAAATCAATGGGGTGCATAAAATTGGGCAATTGAAGAATCTAAAATAATCTAAAAAAAAGAAAAAGAAAAAACGTTTGATGTTATAGTAATTAGGTAGTTCGAAAGCCATATAAATTGAAGATGATGCTTTTTTCAGCGTATATAATAAACTGCTGGAGGTTCAAAGGGTCGTCTGTCAAAAATTACTACCGTGTCAAGAAAATGAATTCCCCCTCCGCTTTGTCAACAATTTTTTTTTTGTTTTTTATATATTACGGTTTTTTGTTGGTGTTTATTATTTTGATTTTGCCTCTTGCTAATTTATTTAGTATAAAAGCATATATATATATGTATAAATAATATAGGTATATATATATTATATATATATATATATATAAAATAATATATTATATTATATACATATAATATATAATATATATATAATATATATATATATCTATTATATATATAATATCTAATATATAATAACACCACACAGGGGTCACACTCCACTCACCACCCACACACACACACACCCACAGAACCACATATATATTCTTATAATATATATGAAATTATACTATATATATATATATTATATATTTAATACTATCTATCTAATATATTATAATAGTATCTATTATCTTATGTTTATATATTATATTATAGTATAATATAATAAATATATTATAGATATATATATATATATATAATATATATATATAATTCAAATAAAAAATAAAAAAAAAATTTTAATAAAATTATATTATATGTGATTATGCACTTACATATATATCTCAAATATCTATATCTCTCTCTCTCCTTATATATCTATATCTATCTACTATCTATCTTCTATATCATATCTAATGTGGTAATGTGATATGACCTTACCATATCTAATATATCTATATAATTTTATAATAAATAATATCTCTATTTCTATAATATCTATCTATATATCTCTATCTAGTCTCTCTCGATGTAACGTTTCATATCACATTACCGCGTGATTCATATACATACATCGAGCTAAAAACAAATGTCCTTTAATATCTAACTTCAGTCTACCCACGAAATTTAATTATTTTATTTTCATATTTGGCTTTAAAACCGCAAATGGGAATTTTTTATTAGGTCGATAATAGGAATTGTTTGGCTCACGGGCCAAGGGCGGGGCGCCCAGGACACCAATACCTATTCCCCACGGAAACCTCAGTGAAGCTTTTACCCCACATCCACCACCTCAAGATGGCTTATAAGTTAATGCTGTCCTTCTCACCCTCAAAATAACCCTTTCGCGCTCAGGTTATTCTGCTGATTTGGAGCCACCATTAACCCACCTCGACCTCAATAGGGTTTGTAGTGGCTTATGACAGCCAAGAGTAGCCATTATATAAGTCATATCACATTACCCAAGTGATTCATAATACATACATCGAGCTAACAAAATGTCCTTTTAATGTGTTAATGCCAACTCTACCCTCAAGAATGATTAATATTTTGTTTCACATTGTTCTTAATCGAAGGGTGAAATTTTTTATTAGGAGATAATAGAATTGTCGGCGCCCACTGGCGCCGAACCCAAGGACACCGATACAAATCCGCAAGAACCCAATCAGTGAAGCTTTTACCCACTCCGCACCACCCCCAAGAATGGCCCTATAAGGTTAATGCCGCCTCTCACCCATCCTCAAATATCTTTCGCATTCAGGTATTCGCTGATTTTGGGAGCCAGCATTAACCCAACTCGGAGGGGTGGGGGGGGTTTGTGATGGTGAAAATTCGTTTCTGATATTGGCCCTCCTGATTCAGAGGTGGCTTTTGGGGGCCCCTGCATTACTTTCCCAGCTGTGACTAAACTCTGTGCCTTTCAAGTGTACAGAATTGGTTTTTGGTAGAATCTTATATAACCTAAGGAAGGGAAAATTTCAGAGTTTCAGGGGTTGGTAGGTGGGGTGGGGAGTGGGGGATTGTTGGACCATGCAGATTGGCAGGTCCTCCAAACTGGTTTCTAGGACCACACAAAACGCAATATAGGGAGCTAACTAAGTGTCCACATACGGTGAAAAGTTGCATGAGAACAAAATGGGGTTGAAGAACCAAATGGCCACAAGAAATGTTTCTGGGGGGGGTTTTTAACCTCGACTATACCTCTCTATCCACCACACACACACACCACAAAGTATGTCTGGAATCACTGAGCCCCATCTCTACATAAAAAATCCTAGTAGCTTCAGTCAAATCTAATACCCTTCAAAATCAGTCATCAATCTTTCTTTTATTTATTTGTCTCAAACTCTAACTAAATTCATATATCATTCTTTTCTTTCCCCACCAATTCTTATATTATCATTTCTTTTTTTTTAATTTAAAAAAAAAAAAAAAGAAAACTTTTCTATTTCAGATTTCTTGTTTATCCCACTATTTCGCGGCAATAGGTGCGTTGTAAATCCTTGAGCTGGGGAGATCACATTCTTCCTGGGGAGATTCACTTTCGTTCCAACTAGGCCAAATCTACCTGTCCATTATTGGATAAACATAGCTTTTTGGGTGTGCTGTAGAACGCTCTTCATTTATCCTTAGTTTATGCAAACATTCATATTAAACTTATTTAAGAAACTCCTTTTGTTGAGCTCATTCGTTTTCATATTTTGTGAGGATTCTGTTACCTTTTCCCTCAACCAGAACATTATTTTATGGCATTTCACCTTCATCTTGGTATCTTACTCCCACCTCATGCTCCCAACTACTCATACTCTCAGCTGGAAGCTTGCTAAGCCGGAACCAAACAAATTTAAAGTGCAGCCGAAATAAAGGGGTTTACAATCCGTTCTACATTAGTGTGTCTCACGGTCCCTACATAAGGAATATCGCGGACTAAACATTCTGATTCAGCCGTCCCTCGTTTTGCAAATAAAAAGACAATAAATCTGTGATACCCAAGTTATGCGCAAGCGGATTTCCGTACCCTGGTGAATAAAAGTCGGTATTTAAGTTAACAAAATCATTATCTGGCAAGAAAAATCGCTTGCATATCAATTTCCAAATTATGTTTGCTTGATATAAAAAAAAAATAAAAAGTTATTTCTGTCCTTTCAATGACTGAGCCATGCTTGAATTGAATATCCTTTTTTTTGTTTAGAAACCAGTCCCCACTCGAGAAAACAAATGCCTGAAAGATCAGTACTATTTCAACCAAAGATAAGCTCCATTTGGTTTGGAAACCCTGCAAATAGTTAATTATAATTTGTAAGTTAAACATGTTTGTAATTAAGCTACATTTTGATTGCAATGATTATGCAGATAAAAATATATAATAAAAACTAAATATTTTTTCATACAAAGTTTCATTTATACAAGTTTTATTTATGTAAGTTTTATATTATCGGTTAAATAAATATTATTCATCTCCCTTTTTTTTTCAAACTCCCCTATCACTAGCTTCGAACCATGCGCCAGTGGTGACTACTCACTGTTTCAGTAGGCTGTGCTATGTTTGATCCCTTAGCCTATTTGCCATTAGTATTTCAACGATATTGAACGGCCCTTACTCGAATTTAGGCGTTAGTTTATAGTTCAGACAATTGCGCATGTATATTTGTATATAGATTCTATCACCTACTGCATATAGTTTTTGTTTGTTTGGCGATTTTGTCATGATTCCTTTTCATTATTATTTTGAGCTTCTTCTAGATTGTTTCAAAGTATATTGTACCTGCTTACGCTTGCATATACAACATCCCTCAAGGGATTTGTTTAAATTGTTTGTGAGTGTAATAATATGGAAAGGCGTCCTAGCGGGAGTGACATAGAGTGCTTCATGTGGCCTATATTTTTTCTAGAATATAACTATGATTAAGAGTACTTAAAACCGTGGGGATGGCTATATCCCAATTGGGATCCATTCCCCCAAGTGTGACTCGTAGGATGTTTAACACCTTCATATTTACCCTTTCTAATAACCTATTTGACTCTGGGTGATAAATCATGGTATTGATTTTCTTAATGCAAAGGAATTTGCACAACGAGTTAAGAAAATGATTATTGAATTCTCCACCAGAGTCGGAGATGACCATGTGTGGAATTCCGTGTTTACAGATGTATGATTCATAGAATTTCCTAGCGCATTCAATTGCGGTTTTTGTTTTCAATGGTAATAATTCCCTGTATCTGGTCAAGGCATCGATTAACACTAAGAGGTGCTTATTTCCTCTGTCAAACTCGTAAAACACGTTAATAATTCTAAGTGTACTCTTTCAAAGGCACAGGGTAGGCCCCCAGACTGACAGGTGTCTTAGTGTGCCCTTTGTTTTCTTAGCAAATGTGAAAGTTAGCTATGTGTTTTTTTATATCTGTAAGCATTGTAGACCACTACAATAGTGATTTGGCTCTCTGTGACATGATAGAGAAACCCGGATGACCATGTAAGGTATTGGAATGCAACCAGTTTAGGACGATTGGTATAAGAGAGATTGGTACTACTACCTGGTTGTTGGTCACCTGCAGTGTGCTTTGGGTTTTCCTCGTCACGGACCTACACGGAATATTATCTTTGATTATATAATTCTGCTGTGCATGCTTTATATATTCTTTTTCCTTTAGGATTTCCGTTCATAGCAATCTATTATTTTACTTAACTGTGGATCTTCTTTTGTTCAGTCTGTACCAGTTTCAGCACTCTAACCCGGGTCGTCAACGTGTGCGATCGTTTGGATTAATGAGTTTTCTTGTTTGGATACTTTTTTAACAATGGTACGGATGTTCTAATTCAGCTAATGGTTCTGTGCATGTTGGCGCGGGTTGGGGTATAATGCATCAGCGATGATATTTTGCTTTGCCAGGCAAGTATCCTATCTTTGCACCAAAGTTCTTAATGATCATATGACAACGAGTACTTTTAGGACTGTGATTAAAGCCTTTCAAGAAGTCGGTAAGGGGCTTATGGTAAGAAAGGTCCTTAACAGGATAGCCGTATATTATGAATTTGAAATGTACTAGTGAGTTAACGATAGCTAGCCCTTCTTTGTCTATTACTGCATATTTACTTTCAGAGGGCTTCAGTTTACCTGAATAACAAGCTATTGGGAAAAACTGTTTATCATATTGCTGAAGTAGTACCCCTCCTACCCCTAGTCTGAGGCGTCAGTTGCAATAAAGAATTCCTACTGAAATCAGAAAATTTTAAGATAGGTGAACTGCACAATTTTTTTTCAAGGTATCGAACGCCTGTTGATCCGTTTCAGACCTATAAAAATCTGTGCGCTTCTTCATAAGATCAGTTAAAGGAGCTGCTATGATTGAATAGTTGTGCACGAACCTATGATAGTACCCGCTGCAGCCCAGAAATTGTTGTATACCCTTAACATTAGTAGGCACCGGAAAGTTACGGATAGCAGACACCTTATCCTGGACTACCTTAAGACCTTGACTAGATACCGTAAAACCTAAATAGACTAATTCTGACTTTAAAAACTCGCATTTAGATATTTTTACTCTTAAATTGTGTTGTTGTAATCTCTGTAGTACTAGTTCGAGTTTATGCAAATGTTCTTCTAAGGTATGAGAAAAGATTACAAGATCGTCCATATAGGCATGAAGAGTTTCTCCCAGCAAGTCTCCAAACACGATATTAATCATTCTGGTAAATGTGGTTGGAGCACAACATAAGCCAAAAGGCATACACAAAAATTCATAGTGTCCCCTGGCTGTGCTGAAGGTTGTATATGGGGTACTTTCCTTAGCTAAGGGTATCTGGTGAAAGCCTTTACGTAAATCCAAGATCGTGAAATGTCTATTATGTCCTAACAAGGATAAGATATCATCGGTACATGGCACCGGAAAATTATCAGGAATCGTTTCCTCGATTAAGCGACGGAAATCTACGCAAATTCGCCAAGTCCAATCTTTTTTGGTACAACAATTAAGGGAAAGTGATAAGGGCTATTCGATTTCTTAATTACTCCTTCTTCTAACATTTTTGCTACTTCGTCACTGATTTCATTCTGAAATTTCATAGGGAGTCGATACGAAGGTACATAAATAACTTTATGCTTGTCTTTTAACTGTATATGGTGTTCAATTACATCCGTTTTCCCTAAAGATCCCTCGCTTGTGGAGAAAACATCATGATATTTAGATAAAAGTACAAAAAAAATTTTCTGGATCCCCACATCTTGAATGTCTTTATCGATTTTACTTTTGATGCATTGTAAGAGGGATTCGTCAACAATGGGCTGAGCGTGATTAATTTCAGCAACGGTAAAAATGCGGTACTTATACACTTCCAGATCTACAATATGTTGATTTTTGTTGATTACTAGATAGGTATTCAAGTGGTTACAGACTTCAATGTTAACCTGATGCTGTGAGTCAACAGTGTATAATGCTTATGCCACAGAAAGTCCGTTAATTTTCAGAGTGTCTGGAAGGATTAAAATTTCAAATCCTGGCAAGGTTCTCTTAACATGCTATGAGAGATACAAGGGTGCATTAGGCCCAAGAGATTGTGCACAAGCTGCCATTGCAATTGTGTTAGAGTTCTGTTGGGTCGCTTGGATAATGTCATGATTCATGAGACAGGTGATTGGTTCTTCAATATACATTACTGTTTGAATTGGCCGTCTCCTTTTTGTCCAAAACGGATTTTAATGTGCTAGAAGATTTTGTAGAATTTTCCTTTGATAACACGCCATTTTTGTCAGGAGCTAAGATAATATTTTGAATGCACATGGATGGATATCCTACAATTACAACTGGATACATATCAACGTATTGTACAACTATAAAGGTATCGGTAAGCATGCACTTACCCACCTTGAACTGAATCTGAGTTACGCCTACAACACTTAGTTCGTTATTGCCGATGCCCGAAAGTCGTACTCCAGACCTCTCAATAGGGAAGTTCGGAAACAACAAACGGTGAGTCCGTAAGTCCATGATATTACGTGGACTACCGGAATCGAAAAACAATGTAAAAGGCTGATATTCTAGATTTACAGCTTGTAAAGTAGGGCGTAATTCATCATTACTGGTGATAGCGTGAATTCTATGAAAATCTACGGGTTCCTGCATTGATTTTTTGGATACGGTCGTGTGATTCATAGGAATCTTCTGTGTTTCACATAAGTCTTCTAGATGATTAAATTTATTTTTCAATTCAAAGGATGTTGATACGGATACCCCAACATCACTCTCCCCCCCACTGGAGTTATTTTCGTGGTATTTGCTTTGCTTTGGACACTCGGAAAATTTGGCTGACTTTGATTGTTTTGGCTAGACGGACCAGGAACCGAGTTCCCTGAAGCCCGATTTGCTTGTTTCTGATTCTGTGCATAGTTACTGTTCGAATGTTTCTTTTTGTGATTATGTGGATTTTTCTTATTATCTTTGCCAACTTGCTGTGTATTTTAACATTACTCTGCACCTGGTTACGCGAAAAAACAACGAGCGTATGCATGACTTGAGCTATTATGAATGGAATAATAACAAGTACGGCAATCTGCAATCATTAGCCCGTGCGATTACAGTTTTAAAAAAGTTGTTATCCCGACCAAGTTTACTGTTAACTACATTTACTTGCTGTGGTTTATTTTCATTCTTTGCAAAAACTTGAATAAGTGAGGGATCTAAATATGTACATTTAGACATGTGTCTCTTAATTTCTTCATAGATATCTAGTTCCATACTGTCGGACATTAGCTCTTCATCAAAACACCGTACTAAGGCTTCTGGCAACATAGCTGTTATGAAAGTTGAGCATATGAGCCTGGCCATGTCTGTACCACTAACCGAATTAGATTGATTCAAATTATCCAGATATTCATTCAAATGGTCTGCAATAAGTGCTGCTCTATCAACCAAGCTAACATTAGTCATAGAGACCAGATTAACAAAATTTTTCTTAAAGCTAAAACTGCATCCATATACTGAGCGTAAGTTTAACTTTAAATTCGTCCCATGTCTTTGCCTCCTGAAAGGAAACACCCCAAAGGTAGACCCAGCATCCCTTTTGCAAAGTCAATGAAGCTTTTAGCTTCCTGTAGCTGTAGGGACGGCAAAATGATACATTTAGCTTTCAAATGAGCATCCACTGATGAAATCCATGATTCTACCCCCTGAGAGAAAAACCAATTAATGCGACCATGGAAAGGAACAATTGCAGATCTAGCATTATCTAAAGTTACGACCGGGTTACTGGGTGAAACCAGTGGAGGTGTGGCCATCTTTACCTTAGATTTATTTTTATCATTACATCTATTGGTAACCCTATCAAAATACCTGTAAAGAGTAAACACTCCCACTGCGTAAACGCATGTGCTATATAAAACACAATGTGTCACAGAAATAATAATGTGTCCCATAAATGATAAAGTTTGGCACATAAGATATGATAAAATATTTCAGTAAAACCTCTGAAAAGGAAGGGTTGGCATGAATGACAAAGATGAAATCTGCACTGCAACGGTTAACAAAAGTATGAAGATAGTTTCCTGCAAGAAAAATGAGATTAAATGATGTCTTGTAACTCCCCCAGAAACAGCGATCTCTCGACCTGCGAAGTTTAACACTAAAGTTACACACCGAATGAATAAAGAAGGTTTACTTAGCTGGTTTATATGGGAGAATCCCCAAAGATGTTGTATGACGTCACGGATCAGCTGGTAGTAGCCCTTGGTCTGATTGAAACAGATTGAAGATTCGTGCGGTGTGTTTGTTTGTAGAACGTCTGATTTCGGTTACGTTGATATGTAGATGATACTCTGCGGATGTCACGTATGGCAGAAGTTCTCGAAGTTCTCAAAGTTCAGATTATGATGAAGAAGCCATTATATATCGTATATATACACCTATATATATAATATATGTATATATATATATATATATATATATATATATATATATATATATATATATATATATATATATATATAATATATATACATTGTAGCCCACTTTACAGTTGCTATAAGCGTATCACTAATGTAAATCTGAAACGAATTTACCCCCCTTAACAGGTGCACTTATTAGTTCCCCCTTTCAGGCTTCGTCCTCGCCCAGCACTGTTTGACGTTAACAAGCAACAGCCTTTGTTCCCTTAGCACTCATTCCATAAATTCCTTGTATTTTTTTTTCTCCCGACACTGTACGAATTATAGAGGAGTCATTGTGACCCATTCATCCACGAATTCAGTTCAGTTAAACTCAGCAACGCTGCGGTTTTATTGTCTCATGTTGGAGATTAGGGACTAAATATTCGTTTATATAGTTTCACAAAGCCAATTATTTCATTGTTCACGTTCTCATGATTCCATAAAGATTAGCCATAATGTTAGAACGTCAAGTGACATTTTAAATTCCATACACGTCTCTTTGCGCGATACTTTTATTCAACTGTAATCCTCATTATTCCTATGTTGACAAATTGATTTCCTGAATCAGATCTGTTTCAAAGAGTTACCTTTTATACTTGAACGAATTTCAAAAATCAAAATTAATATGTAACGGGAGGCTAACACTAAATTTTCTACAAATAAACGATATGCAATATCCAAACCGCTTTCAAGTCCTCTGTCTTGACATTAGACTTTACAAAGAGCAAGTCCTTATTCAAGATTTTTTGTTGAAACTATCAAATTTATACATTTACTGAGAAAAGTGGCGAATAATAAGCTTGCTGTTATTACGGGCGATTTCAGGGCTTATAAAAATAAATTTCAAATAGTGCGTAATTAATTCCAATAATGGCCGCTACAGTTGACAAGGATTGCACATTATTTATTTTTTACCTTCTAATAAATTAAGCATAAATACCTTTTTCAGACCTTTTTAGGCTTTCCATAGACCTTTCCTACCCCCCTAACAGAACAACAATAACAAGAACAACAACACCAAAGTAGTTTGAAGCTTACTCCCGAGTAGCGACATCCTTCAAAAATATTGTAAAACCCTTCAGCAAAATATCTGTGTAATTATTGCAAAAACCTTCAAAAACATCTATGTAAATGTTGTAAAAAACCTTCAAAAACATCTGAGTAAATACTGTAAAATCCCTTCAAAAACTTCTGGGTAAATATCCTTCAAAAACACCTGAGTAAATATTGTAGAAACCTTCAAAAACATCTGAATAAATATTGCAAAAACCTTAAAAAACATCTGAGTAAATACTGAAAAAACCTTCAATAACATCTGTGCAAATATTGTCGAAAACCTTCAATAACATCAGCCTTATCATGGAAAACAACCTTTGTGTAAGAGCCGTCCCCGGCTGACGAGTGTGTTGTCATGTACCAGTCGTCGCGCCAAACTGCGAATTGCAAGTCGCAATATGTGTCATACATTGAATGCGCACAGCACTTTATCAAGTCGCTTAACGACCACTTAGCCAACGGAGGTATTGAAAACACGTTATACAGTGAATAAGGATGCAGTTGTAAGGGGGGAAGTTTAGCTCACAACACTATAATAACAGATAGTGTCGCATAAAAGGCATTTTCACTTCTTGAGATGCACTGATTTTAAGAAGTGTATGATAATGTTTAGGAGGGGTCCATACTATCACCACCATTCCCTCTAATATGAAAAGGAGTAAATTTGCGTGTGTGTGGGGCGGGGTGGGGGTGGGGGGTTGGAGCTGGGAGTAAGCACGTGTTACGTAAATTTGCTTTTCATGTCATATTTCAAAATATGCATATAACCCTACCTTACATAATGATACAAATAGTACAAATCACTTAATGGTTTCGACATATTTATGTGTCACTTCCTACTGAAAATTTTTCCCTGTAGCTAAGCCAAATCGCGTTGTGAGGTTTAACAGACTACCAAATACATTTCAAAGTGATGCTTTTCAATATTCCATAACAGAAGGGACAAAGAGCCAACCTGGTACAGCCGAACTTTCATCCTTACAAGTTACCATATTTTGAAACACTGTCTTGGCCGTCTTTTGCATCCCAAAACCTCATCAATACAGCTAAAATGAATCAAGTATTTACGTGGCTATTGTGCAAATACAGCAAGGATATTATGGAGAAATATTCGTAGGAATAATAATTTCCCAATTAAATTGTTATGATATACTGAGAAATTATTGTACTAGGATGAAGAACGTTTTTATATTAGGCAACTTTGCCAGGTCTGCGTGAAATAAATAAATTAAATTCTTTAACATTCATAATGAACAAAAATGAACGGTTAATTTTGCATCAGTGCAGGGATTTTGATGAGGTGAACAATTGCTGACTTTCTAAAGAGAGTTCTCAAAATTGTCAGAGATGTGTCTAATTGATGGAAGATAATTTTCCATCCAAATTATGCTCAAGTGACGCTTTCTATTACCGCAGATGACGTGTGGTTAGGAATCAAGACAACAGGTGGGCGGAAGGACCCTATACCCGGGATCCCACCACACCTGTGGAGCTCGGGTCACCTGTATGATGGCTCGGGGCACCTGTGGGTATGTTGCTCTGCAGATATCACCCCCAACAATCTGGGATACCAACAAGTGTCCACACATATTCAATACCCTTCTTTTGTCATGCATTGCTTGATTGATAATACATTGGTAATGATAAAGTTGTTACTAGTGTGAGTGATTGAAATTTTCTGTCTCATCTATACATAAATATATTTGTATATCTTGGTAACTGATGTTAACGTATTTTGGAATGATAAATAATACTTTAGTGTAATTGCAATTGTTACCTATTGAAGGGATTTTGAAATGTATTTTCGGCCTCATCTATACATACATATGTTGTATAAGTTGGAAATCAATGTTAACCCATTTTGCAATGATGGCTCTAATATCAGTGTTATTGTAACTGAGATGGTACAGCTATCAATCTGAAGGAAAATTGCAATTTTCTTGTCTCATTTATACGGTTACATATATATGTATATTTTTGAAAATAAATGTTAACTCATTTTTAAATTATTAATAAAAGTAAAAAGTAGTGGAACTGTTTACGTTTCACCTAAGTCGTAAATAAGACAAAAAATCGAGATATTCCTGGCATGAGGTACACCACCAGAAGAAACAGAAGTATTAAGTCGACTAGGTTTGTTTTCTCTAAGGATCCAACAGGACAGCAAATCTTGCACTTTTTACTGCTAGGGTGATTCCATTTTAACGAACAAGGGAAAAGCATTTACATATACGGATAAATTCGCTAGACTTTCTTACTGAATTCTGTGTAGAGTAAATATCGAAGAAATGCCTGGAGTAAATCTGCATATTGCACAAATGAGCGTCATTTGCTTTTAATACGGAACATATATTTTTCATGTGTATTACTTTTTTTTATGCCCACAATAAAAAAAAATTGATTACTTGTTAAAATATGTGTAAGAGAAGGTACAACTACAGATTAACTACTTACAGATAAAACTAACAGTTCATGTGTTAGCTAGAGACATTTGAAATGTGATATAGTGTTTATTATGTTGAGGAATCATAAACGATCATTAATACCTTTATTCGTGGCCTTCGTACCTGTTTTACAACCAGAATACAAAGAGGAAGAAATATTTTGAGTAGACTTTTGTGTAGATTTCGGTATATAATGCTGGCGGTGAACACCAGTAATAATTATACGAATTGCAGATAGATAATCCTGCGATTGCAGTCATTGCTAAGGCACTGCAGTTCCTCGTTGGGCGATTGGTTTGCGTGCTCGCCTACTGATTCGGTAGTCGCGAGTTCGATTCCCCCTCTCTTCCAACCCGGAACCAGAGAAATTTTATTTCTGGTGATTAGAAATTCAGTTCTCGATATAATGTGGTTCGGGTCCCACAATAAGCTGTAGGTCCCGTTTCTAGGTAACCAATTATTCCTAGCCACGTAGAAAATATTTAATCCTTCGGGCCGCCCTTGAGAGCTCTTAGTCATCTCAGTGGTCTGGTTAAACTAAGATATACTTAACTTTTAACTAAGTACTGCACCCACAGAACTTTTATTCGAGACAACGAGGCTTAATAGGAGTTCAGGAAAGCTCAATATCCGGCACATATACCCGTTTTTTTACACATGCTGTGATTTATGCTTCAGAGACATTTTTCTGTAAACATGTTATAACTATGGAATTTTTCCCATTCCGTCGAATATACCTTTATCATATACATCTGCTATTCTCAAGGATTTGTTGACAGGAATGTAGTTGATATAAATAATATTTTGTCAAACCTGGTTCTGCCACTACGATTCTGCTTTCACAGATATTTTACATGAAGAGATGTCTTCCTTTTCCAAACAAATGCTTGAGGTAATGTGTTTTAGGTATTAGTGACCCAAAGTTAGTCTTATGAACTGCATCTGAAAATAATATGCACGCTATAAATATATTGAAAATTGAAGGAGCTGATATTATCGAATTGTCTTCTTTGTGAATTTTCAAGTGAAGAGACTTTACGTCGGCCCCCCCCCCCCCCCCCACCCCACTTATGCAATGAAGTATATTAACGAGAAGTTTATTCTTGGATGTTTTATTACCTTTATTTGTCACCAGTAAAGAAGTTTTTCCCTAACCCAGAGTAAACTAAATAGTAAAACAGTAAATTATTTCCCGAACTATTTTTTCATCTTTAACTGTTCTTTCCAGATATAGTACAGGAGCAATAGGGTTTCAACATGGAAAAAAAATGCAAAAAGCTGAATTTTTCACATAAGTTATCTGAAACCTTACTAAGTTCAGTGGAATAAAGTTTACCTAAATTAACCTTGAGCTTGCTGAAAAATCCAAGATGGCGGCTGCGATGCGGCTAATTTCGAAAATACTCCTTTAGCATTGTTTAGTACTTATTAAACAAGGAACTTGGTGCGAAAAACTCATATTTAATGTGATTCCTTTTATTCAATGTAAAGTTTACATTTTTCTGGCCTTTAAAGTCAAAATAAATGCAAATTTTCACATCACAAATATTGAAATAAATCCGAGAAAAATACTTTTGTCGTTCATTATAGACACAAGACTCATTCTTAATGTGATTTCTCTAATTCAATGTAAAGTTTTACATGTTTTGGCCTTATAATGCAATAAAATATAAGTCTTCACATTATAAATATTGAATTAAGCAATTTTGTTATTTTATCCATAGTAGACACATAACTCGTATTTAATGTGGTTTCTTCTATTCAAAGAGAACTTTACATGTTCCGAGATTTAAAATCCAAATAAAATACAAGAGTTCACAAAATATCTACTGAATCAAGCATAGTATACTCCAGAATCAGATATAATGTGATTTCTTTTATTCAGTGTAACATGTACAAGTTATTGCCATTAATAACCAAATAGAAAAAGTCAAATCATAATATTGAATTAACCAAAAAGAAATCATATTCACGTATTCACAATTTCGTTTCATAGTATTTTCTCATCCTCATCACCATCTGCAGGCCAGGAATTTGTACATGTTTGACCTATGCATGATGAACACATGGTTGTGCAAAACATTCCTGCTTTACGGCACTTACACCTCTTCGCACACCCTCCTTTACATCCACAGGATATACTAAGCAGCACTTGCTCTGGGGATACAGGCCTATCAGTGAAGACGGGAGTCAGCACGTTACCTTTGTAGTACCAACCCCAATTTGTAGGATCTAGCTTTTCAGGATTTCCCAGCCACTCTTGTATTGTAAAGTAAGTCCTATATGAATGGTACTTAGCTGCTGCAGAGGTTGGGGGGAGGCTCTCTAGCTTAAAATTGCTGCTCATTTTGCTCACCTTCTGTGTGTACAATATGTACCGAGACCTGTCAAGAGATGTTGATTTATTACACTGTAGAGATTTAATAAAAAATTTTCCCCAACCCTAGCTATCTCATCATGACTTGAATCACACTTTTTAAATTTTATCAAACATGTCACACTGGCTGTGGTTCTCTAAAACTGTAAGTGCTCGTTTCTTTCCAATGCTAAAAGGGCAGACCCCACCGTATCACATTCGGTGATTGCATGGGCTAGAAGAATGTGTTGACGGGACTGATGGTGCATTACCTCTTGCATACCACTGATCTTATAGACATTATTACGTGAGTACATCATATATACATTCTTATATGTTACTTTGTCAATGAGCATTACTAGTAAATCAGTGTCAGTGCCTACTAGTACCACTGGGCAATCAGTGTGGACCTCTGCATAACTATGGTTGTGTCTGGTCAGTATGTAATCAGCATCTGCCTCTGCCTGTAGACATTTAACTCTTTACTTGAGAGCTGAACTTTAACCTTTTCTATTAGCTGTGACTTGTTTGTTCTATTGGCCAAGAATGAACGTTGATTAGTAGTGACTGGATGTTCAAGACCAACAATTATATCTGCAGAGACCGTGTGAAAAAGACTACGCCGGTTCTGCTCTGCAAATTTTGTTGATGTAGCATAATACCCATCAAAACATACTGTGCATTTACCAAAGGTGTTTAGTACGTATGATACATTTGTGCTACAAACATCACCATATGTGCAACCATCCACATCTGTTGGCCAAGGAACACTTTGCAGTAGATGTCCACCATCGACAATGTAATATTGATTTTTGAAGGTCATCACTTGAGATGGGTACAACTGAAGCTTTTATGAGACTTGCGAGATTACTTTTAGTATTCTTGCACATCATCTCTTTATCAAATAATGCAGGAGGCTGTTTACTAAACTCATGCTGAAGGTAGACTTCCATTTCAGATTGCTTTTCTATAACACGTGACACGCATGAATAATAGTCTACCACTTTGCCACGGACTGTCACTCCATTGGTGGCTGCTCCTATTGATATAACTCTATCATTTCTTTTGAGTTTAACATCTGCAAAATTCTTAACTGTCACACTTTCAGCTGATTTCCTTCCCATCTCAAAGGCACACTCAGCATTGGCAGATGTTGGTGCCACGATACCAGTTGCGAGCGAGATAAGATTTTCACTGTGCTCACCTGTGTATGAGAATGGTGAGTGGTCATCAAACCAATTTCAAAAAAGGATATAGTGTTTCCTGTCACGTTCAGTCATGGAGGCTCTCATGTCAGTGTGTTGATCACTTGTCTGAGAATAAATTCTACACAAATCTTCAACTACCTCACATATTGGAATAATCTTTGGCAGGACATGAATCATCCTTGCCTGAGTTGCTGCTTGTGATGCCACGGCCATGCTTCAACCCCTCCACGAGTCTTCAACATCCGCATTAAAACTTGTTTCTATGGTCTGGTCAGTAAAATTCCCAGACCAGAATCGGTCACTCCGGTGTATTTTGTCCAGTATCCAGATTCTGTATATGTAACATACTGATCCTTGTCCATGGTGTGGGGTAGCTCTTTCATCCTGTGTGTGGTAGAGACGGGCAGATTTTGAACATGATGCTAGGTGTCCACCAGAATGGATGATGATCAATTGCATTGACACAAAATAGAGGCATTTCCCAATTACCAGTGCGCTCAGCGCGTAGAAACCAGAGCATTAGACGTATCATTTTGACATATTCAATCCACAGTTTTCCTGTTCTTGAGTTTGTAGCCAGGTTATGTTCCAGATCATCTAATACATTTTGTTAGATGAGCCCACAGAGGAGTCCTGTTGAAGAGTCCCACCTCATATTTCCCATCAAGCAGCTTTTCATGGACAAACTCTAAGATGATCCAAGTTGAGTGTGTTACAAGATGTTGATGTATGAAGCATCTTCCCAATAAGAGAAGAGGCTGTCGGCATGTGTGCTCGGAGTGCACGAGCATAAGCATGCCCAGTCAGCATGTGCTTCACTGTGTTGATTCCATAGACAGTCTCCCATAGATAACAGGACAGCCCACTCCCTGCCATTATATGTCCAATTGCACCCATATATATTGATGCATTAAAAGATGGAAGCCACCTAATCTCACTATAACTTTGGTAAGGTCTGGAAGATGCTTGTACTATTTCAACTGCTTTCTGGTATAGTGGCTGATCAAATGTGACAGAGATAATACCCAGCTGTACTTTTTCCGACACAAATCCTGTGCATAGCAGAGGGCAGAGTAAAGGGTGTCTGGATGATTTAGACGTGTTTTATTAATGAATGGCAAAGAATGTCTATTCTGCTTACATCATAGTGGATTTGCTTCATGAGAGTTTGATTGAAACCACTCCATAATGGGCACCGTGCAGTCTGTGTTACATGGAAAGGTTCTAGTGGTTTGATTAATACATTTCTGAGACCTGGTACTTGTGGTTTTTTTGTATTTTTTGGTGGGCAATTGTGCCAAATCTACCAGCATCTACAACGGACTGAACTCGTGTTGAATGAGGCAATTTTTCTTCCACAATCTCTCAGCTGGCGTTACACCTGCGATGCCTTCCAAAACATGCCATATTCCACCCGTCCAGGTCAGTGTATGAGAGTCAATGTCTGCAATTGTCAAATACAAAATTCACAAATTTGTCAACCACCCATTCATACATTTTCTCTCCTGCAGGCAGCATTGCACTGTAGAGGCGTAATACTTCTCGGTAATCATCTGCAATGCTAGACTGCTAATTAAATCAACTAATTCACGAGACTCGAAATTTAGCATTACAGTGCACTGATTACTCCTAAGAGAATTGGAGAGAGAAATGATCTGGGGCGTGCAGGCTGATGTTTACTGTGTGATATTGCAATCTACGGTGGCGTCTGTCCTTGATGAGATGACTAAGTAACCTTAATAGAAGTTGAGAAACGCGTTCTTCCATCTTCTCAGTGTTGTTCATCTCCAAATATTTTGGATACTGGGATTTATCATATATGGTTGTCCTTATTTCATCTTCTATGAGAACTCCAGCCATGTCGACAATTTCTTCAGGTGTTAGTCCAGTATTACTGTAATGTTATCTCAGTATATTATTGCTCTCATTCAGAATGTATAATTGTCTCTTTACCTCTTGCTCGCACGTAAAATAATCATTTCATTTTATATCTATCTTGTAGTTTAGACTTTAGTTGGTCTCACAGGTGTACACTTCACCATCTCCAGAAACAATCCTTCAAAGACCCTCTAATTCTGTCAAAGTGTATTGGTGTCATCATTGTTATCTAAGAGCTCACAAAGTTTGTAAAATCCTACTTTTTTCTCTTCATCAACTGACCCCATAGGACGACCTATAGGCCGTTTTGTGGGATTTTTGCACAGATTCCCTATCCTTGTGAAAACTTACCTGACAATCATGGTGATATTTTACCTCAGCAGCAACTGTATCTCCAATGTTTTGAATACACACATGACTTCATTGCCATTTATCAGAGCGTTCTATGCATTTCTCTGTAATGAGTGGATAAAGTCTTTGTTCTCGATTCATGTATTTTATCAAGGTCTCTTAAAAAAAGGTTGTTTGCTTATCATAGAATAGTCAATACACTTTCCACAATACACACACTGGTTTCGTAGGTCGAAATCGTCTGTCTGGGACCTGTGAATTGGTGCCTTGTATCTGATCTTTTAACAGAGTTATCTGATTCTCTCTTCCTTTTCTTGACATTTTTAGGCAGAGATAATTCTGTCTACATCTCTTGTGTATAGGAATGGTAGTGCTCTGTTTACTAACAACTGGTCTAACACATCCTTTATTTCACTGCTGATTGCTAAGACTTTGTCCAATCCCTTTTGACCCATTGCACCCTGATCCATGTTAATGCTTCACTGCAGAAAACACACATCGGCATCTTTCTTCCATCACTCATACCTTGAAATAAACAAAGAAAAAGTTTCTGATGTCAACTAAATCAACTGGTTCCTTAATTCGTAGTTTAAAAATAATTCTCATTCGCAGATTACTAATAATTTGGAAAACAATGACTTTGGTGCCGAGAAATTGGATATTTAGAGCCAACAATAAGTAAGTCTGAATACAATGTGTGTGTGTGTGTGTGTGTGTGTGTGTGTGTGTGTTATAAAATACAAAGGTGGTGAGATATTTTGAGAGATTTTGAGATGATACCAGATGAATATAAAGTTACCTGAACAGCCTTGTCTGATGAAATGTGGTGTAATCACGAAGGATCTGTGTGGTAGACTAAGTGTCTGGAACGGCCTCACCAGTGAGATACGGCAAGTAGCTTATACAGGTCCAGGACGAGTTCACCTTTCCTCACCACCCCTTGCAATGGTATCAACAGTGTATTTAGGGAAAGGGGGGGGGGTGTTATATGGTATATGTATGGAGAATTGAAAACAGGAGTTAGTAACGACTACAAATCATATTTTTAATTGCATAAAATCTTGAGAAATAAAGATTTTTTTATATTAAGTTATGACTAAATGGGTAACATATCAATTAAATGACATGAAAAATGTTCATTCCACTGCTTAAAACCATAATTTGTAAAACTTTTCCCTCCACTTTTAGTGTTATTAGTTCAGAAAGTGGGCTCCGTACTAATGGCAGCCATCTTGCACGCCATTTTGAATTACTCAGGAGCTCAGGGTTAACTTTGGTAACTTTATGTCATTCAACTGAGGAAGAATTGTAGTACCATCAGTGAAAAAATCAGCTTTCTGCCATTTTTTTTTCCAAGTTGGCATGTTTTAATTGGACCTAATGCTCCTTGTACTAGATAATATGAGCGAGTTCCTGTAAAGAGATAATTCGAAATGCGCATTACATAATAGCAACGTGTTTCACTATTTGATTGAATTATAAATTATTACATCAATAAATCGTTTATTTCAAGTGAATTGTGATAACAACAGGTAAGAGCAAGCCAATGCTAACCCGAATAGTTTTACGGTCGATGTCCTCTGCCGTGACCCTAAGTCCGGTAGTATCTGGTATGAGGTATCACTAGCGTCAAATAAAAAAAAAAAATATATATATATATAAAATAAAATAAAAAACATAAGCCGGCAGGATAACGTTTTCTCTAAGTGACCGATAGATGGCATCTGCTTGCAGCTTGTGTGAGTCCATTATAACAACAGGAGAAAGGAAGCCTTTAGATACGCGCAAAAAGTTAGCATTACTACCGAAAGTACCTGTTCTGATTCTTTCTATAGTTAATGCTGAATGCATTTCTGGAGTAAAAGTAACACTTCTGCATAGAAATGAAAATCATTTAATTTTAAAATAAAAGATATCCTTTTCATGTTGACGGAGATTTTGTTGCCCCCTTCGTGAAATGGTCCTTCCCAGGTGACGTACGTGGAGGTGCTTACTGAGAGAGCCCATCTTTTTTTTTTTATATATATTGCCATTGATACCGGGAGCACTCACTGCATATTACAATTATGTGGAAGAGGAAGAGTCACTACAGAAGTAACTAACTGCAGGTAAGACTGACCCGTTCAGTATGTGCTATGTCAAGACGTTTGGAAGGGTGTGAGACGGTGGTTCATATATAGATTTAATCAAGGTCTTTCCACCTCTGTTACTAACAAAACACAAAGAGGAACGAGAAACTTTAGAGTGGTTTGTTTACTTATTTGTTCTTTCGTGATGATGGTCTTTCTTGCACCTGACGTTAAAAAAAACTCCCAACCGAGAAATGGAGCACCCGTTCATACGTTAAATGTATATATGGGTAAGGAATCAACGAATCCTGCGTTGCTGGAAACTCTGCAACTTTGTCATTGACCTTGAACTGTCGTGGCTCCGGGATTCGGGTGACTGGTCGGCGCCGATATCTCGAGGGAAGTTAACCGTTAGAGGGAGATTATAAATAGCGCATCTCACCGCGGGTGTTGCTTAGGTCTTCCAGCGTCAGCCGATGGCAACAGGACGTCCAGAAGGTACTTTTTGATGAAGGATCCTTGCTAGAAAGATCGTACCCTTAAGCTTATATTATAAGAAGATATTGCATCAAATTTAGTCATACGCCTATCATCATCTGAAGATCCAGACGTCTAAGAACTTCTATCAAGGCAAAACACAGTGTTTTGCTTTTCGTCTGAAGGAATGGCGAACAATATTCGAAGATTAGTTTCAATCATGTGGCTATGGGGCCTCTGCGTTGGTCAAATTGTGGTAGATCCACCGACTGAAATTGAGGGACTCAATTGTGACAGCTTCTAGGTAGGTTACGATAATATTGTCGTTTGTGACTATTCTAACTCATAATTTTCTTTCCTGTGATTAGTAATTCTGTATCAAAGTTTTGTGTTCAGGTTTACTGGGTGTGAGTTTAGGTTTAGCGGGGGGTTGTGTGTTTAGGTTTAGTGGAGTTGTTTTGTTAAGTGGGGAAGGGTGTTTAAGTTTATTTGGGGTTGTTTCAGTTAAGTGGGTGGTAAATGGACAGACAACACGGAAATATCTGGATAAAAATGGACAGTCAACACAGTAATGCCTGGATAAACAGGAAAGGGAGCAGAGTGATATCTAAAAGATAAAGGGACAGTCACCACAGTAACACCTGGATGAATGGGACAGGTTGCAAAGTAATACTTGGATGGAAATGGGACAGTTAGTACAGCAATTTCTGGACAAAAGGGACAGTCACCAACAAATAATACCTGGATAAATGGGACAGTTAGTACAGCAATTTCTGGATAAAAGGGACAATCAACCATGGACAGTTAGTACAGCAATTTCTGGACAAAAGGGACAGTCACCACAGTAATACCTGGATAAATGGGACAGTTAGTACAGCAATTTCAGGACAAAAGGGACAATCACCTCAGTAATACCTGGATAAATGGGACAGTTAGGTACAGCAATTTCTGGATAAAAGGGACAGTCACCACAGTAATACTGGATAAATGGGACAGTTGACACAGCAATTTCTGGATAAAAGGGCCAGGGAAAAGGACAGTCAGTACATGGAGGTTTTTCTTTCTTGTTTACTTCTATTGACTTAAATATTGTTTTACCCATTTCAGAATGTGGTAAACATGATCCAACAAACAAGGCTATTGTGAAACTGGAAATTGGGTAAGTAATGAATAAATTTTTTTTAAATCTTTAAAAAATATGTTTTATCTATTCAATTTTAACTGTTTGCCTTTGTATTAATATAGTTTTTATCTATTTGTTATTAATTTATTTTTTTTTAATAAGTGAGAGTTTTATTCCAGTATTTCCCTTTATCTCCTGTTATTCTTCCTAATGAACATCATGTCTTTGGAAGCTTGAATTACAAGTTAGTGGACCTTATGGGCTGGTTCCTATAAGTACTGTTCAGCTTTTTGATCAATAATAATAATAATAATAATAATAATAATAATAATAATAATAATAATAATAATAATCATAATAATAAGAATAACAATTTCAGTACTTAGAAAATATAAATAAAGAACTGTTGTCAGTTCCTACAGATATTTGCTTGTTACACCTATACAAATAAAATATGAATTCAATGAGGTTATACTGAAAATATCTAAATAATTTATTTAATCATAAATATTATTGACCATATTTTCAACATTTTTTTTGTTTTCAGATTGTGATGAAAAATATCAACTATAAGGAATGACATAACTGCACTTCGTGGATCTATCAAAAGAGGTAAAATAGCACTAAATGTCTTTTTTTTCAACTGTTAGAATGACATTAAAAAGAGTCCTTGTCATATAATGTAAAAAATCATGTATGCATAACTGAGAAATTCATGTATCCATAACTTAGGCTGACACTGCAGTTTACCTGCATACTTACTCACACACCTATTAAAAACAACTGTTTTCACATACAAATAACAATACACGCACGCGCACACACACACACACACACACACACACACACCACACATATATATATATATATATATATATATATATTATATTAATATAGATATATATATATATATTTAGTTACTCAACCTTGAACAGTTCCCCTTTCATTTTAATACAGTTTTCCCTATTCATTAATTATTTATATTTTCATTTTAATAAATGAGATCACTCCTTTCTCTATTTCACCTTACCATCCTCTTACTTCTTCCTAATGAGCACCATATTCTTTGGAGGCTTTAATTTCAAGTCAATGGCCCTTAAGGGCTTATTCCATCTTCAGAAAAATGATGATAAAAATAACTTTAATTGTAGGAGATAAAAATTATAATATACATAATGAATTGCTGTCAACTCTGCAAATTTTTTGTTTATTATAACTATATATGAATAAAATATAATTTGAAATGAGGTAACGCTGAATATTTAGATATTTCATTTAAGCATATCTCACTATTTAGATATTTTCAACATTTTATTTTTTTTTCAGATTGTGATGAAAATATGTCAGCAATAGGAATGACATAAACGCGCTTCGTGAGTCTATAAAAAAACAAAAAAGGTAATGACCACAATGATGTGAATTTCATTTATTAATGACTTATATAAAAAGAATTCATGTCAGAAAATGAACTAATGACGTATGCATATACTATGTATATATATATATATATCATATATATATATATATATATATATATATATATATATATATATATATATATATATATATATTTATATATATATATAATATATATCATATATATATATATAGTATTCATATAGTATAATACTATATATATATATATATGCCATTCATTAAATAGGGATAGTAACATTCAACATATCTGCTAACTCTGTCACCTCCAATCATGTAACACGAAAAATTACATTACAGAGATCTCGTCCATCACGCAGAGTCTACAAACGTGTTCCAGTGCTGTCATCTCCAGCATCAAAGAGTTACTCATAAAGGTAAATAATATAATTATATATATATATATATATATATATATTATATATATATATATATCTATATATATATATATTATATATATAATATAATTATTTTCCGTGGCCACGTGCAATGAGACGAATAAAAAAAATGAGTTACGCCTGAGTAAATTCTGGTCATAAGCTGTCTCCATATATTCACGACTGAATGTATGGCAGGAATTTCCAATCATACGCCTGAAAGGCAGCGGCCACTTTAAAATATGTATGTATGTTTTTGTGTGTGTATACCTACTATATATACATACATATATATATATATATATATATATATATAATATATATATATATGTATATGTTAAGTTTATATTGTATATATACACGTATAAAATACATATATACACATTTATTTTACATATATAGCATATATTATATATATATTATATATATATATCTATATATATATAGTATATATATATATATATATATATATATATATATATATATATCTATATATATTTATATATATATATACATACATATATATATATATATATATATATATATATATATATATATATATATACTAAATAAATGTTTTTTTTATTTTTGTCCTTGCTTTTTATTTCAGCAGTGGTTCAGCAGGTTTCTGTTATCTCGTCTGTGGTTTTTTACTTTTTTTCAAACAGAATATCCATTGATTTCTTCAATTCTGCATTTCTTGAAGTTTCACACATCATTTGTATTCATTTTCTGCCTTTACTACCACTCAGTTCGTATCTTCTTGTTCACTAATATCCTGCTCCTTTACAGTGAGAGTTCTTTTTATGGAATTGGCTATCAAATGTAGTATATCTCTCTTTTTCTTTTCTTTCTCAAAACTGTTAAAACAGGAGCACATGACATTATCCTTCTGAAATAGATCCTATTTTCTTATACCACAAGAAGTTCCTCGTTGGACGAGTGGTTTTCGTGCTCGGCTGCCAATTCGGTGGTCCGAAGTTCGATTCGCGGCTCGGCCAACGCGAAATGAGAGGAATTTATTTCTGGTGATAGAAATTAATTTCTCGATATACTGGTTCGGGTCCCACATTAAGCTGTAGGTCCCGTTGCTAGGTGACAAATTGGTTCCTATCCACGTATAAATATCTAATCCTTCGGGCCAGCCGTAGGAGAGCTCTTAATCAGCTCAGTGGTCTGGTTAAACCAAGATATATTATTATACCACAAGAGACCCTTCCTCTTACCTTTCTGTAGGAACGTATACGCGAGGTTCCTGTGAGATGAGCAGATAATCTATTCTATAAGGTAGTTTCATAACAACTACGAACTACCAGTTCGTAATTCTGAAGAAAAGAGACAATTCGTGACTTGCTTTATTATGTGGTAATTTGAACCTCATCTTAAGGAAATATCTCTACCACCTTTTTATCTCATTCTCACGAACTGCCATTTTTAAGGTGGTAGCCAATCGCTTCCCTCACAGTAGAACTTACTTTCATTTTCATTCTTTTGTTTTAATTCCATCATTTTGGGTATCTTAGGGATCAGTTTGCTCGACCAGTTGCAATATGCATAGAATCCTTAACACTCCTCCTGATATCTTACAGATGAATGCGCAGGAGCTAACATCTGCCATGCCAACGCAGATGCATCGATGGTGTCCTGAGCTACAGATGCAACTGCAGACCAGGTTACCAAGGAAATGGATTTACTTGCAGTGGTGAGTTCAAAATTAAGCCTTTTCTTCCCATTTATATTAATTACATGTTTCCCTTTGACATTAACGTATAGAGGGGTTTGTAATTAAAAACTATTTTTCAAATTTTGACTAGCTATTAACAGAAATTAAAAGACTAATGAAGGGATAAATAATTGAACGAAATTAATGAATTTTACACACACACACACACACACACACACACACACACAACACACATATATATATATCTATATATATATATATATATATATATAATATATATATATATAGATCCGTGTGTATGAGGGATAATAATTCTTATGTGTGTGTATATAAATTATATATATGTATTTATATTAAATAAATATATAAATATACATATGAATTTTTATCACTCATAAACACCCATGACATGTTTTCTTCAACAGACATAGATGAGTGCTCTACCGGTAGTCACAAGTGTCATAGCCGAGCTAATTGTACCAATACCATTGGAGGCTACACCTGTCGTTGCAGACCACCATATTCAGGCAACGGTTATACCTGCAACGGTAAGTATCCACTGCTTGCAATGGTAATAATCAGTTGATTGCAATGGTAAGTATCAGTTGATTGCAACATTAAGTAAGATCTGAAAGTTATTTACGGAATACGTGTACACAATTGCTTAATAATAAAACCATCCAACTTAAAAATAACAGAACTAATGTTCATTAGGTCTCCATGATAAAATGTTATAAGAGCATACTCTAGAATGTTACGTTTTATATAATCATTGCAAGCAATTGTCGGTCAACGAGAAAGCCGTTATCAGAAGAATAGTGAAGAAAGAGCGTTTCCTACCCATTTGATAATAATAATAATGTAAACAGAAACCCACAAAATTATTGCATAAAACTTGTTTACTTGTAAGTATATACATATTATTTAACTCAACACTCAAGTACTTTCAGGTCCTATCTGTGCAGACATCTGGGCCTTGACCCAGTCTGACAACCTAGACATCTCATGAGAAAGAGCCAAAGAAAAACGGGAAGAAGTTTTGGTTTTTGTTTGGTTGATAATAATAATAATAATAATAATAATAATAATAATAATAATAATAATAATAATAATAATAATAATACATTTCTTCCAGACATTGTATGCGGGCCCCCTGCCAAAATGATCGAAGGACTTGGATGCGTGATTCCTGTGAGGGAAAGCATGATATGGACCAGAGCAAGAGATTACTGCTACCAATTAGGATTTAGACTCCTTGAGGGGATCACGAATACCGACCAGCTAAATCAGTTAAAGGAGCACTTTGACCGGGGTGTCTTCAGTTTCCCACAAACAGCACGTTATAGTTAGAAAGAAGAGTAAGTTAATTTTTAATAGCATTCCCCCATACAAACAAACGTTCACAAATACTCCCCTACAATATCATTCAATATCCAATTCACCCCATCTCAGGAATGTACACCCAGTGTACAGCGAAGTGGATATTAAACAATATTTATGGCTTAGTATTTGTAAACATAAAAAAGTCACGTGTGTATAAGTAGTGAGAATACATACGAGCATTAATTATGTACTAAATATTCATTAATCTACAAATGTCCTTTAATATCTAATTCGTTCTACCTCGGAATTTGTACATTTTCATAACTGTAAACCGAAGGGGAGTTTTTTTAGTTAATGATAATTTCGTCGGCTCACGGGCGCGACCGTGGAACCAAGAAATCAGGACGTACAGTGAAGCGCTCTAACAACACAGCTATCACGAGGTAGCTGTATACGTATATGAATCACGGTGATGTGATAAGACTCATATATATATATAATATATATATATATATATATATATATATATATATATATATATATATATATATATATATATATATATGTGTGTGTGTGTGTGTGTGTGTGTGTGTGTGTGTATGTGGTTTGGTGTGATGTATGTGTGTGTGTGGTGTAGTGTATATGGGTGTGTGTACGTATCCATGTGCATACGTGTGTGAAGGTGGCTTTTTTGTTTTCCACATTTATAATATTTTTCATTCCTTTTATATACCCATAATTACATACATGGGAACTGTTAAGCATCATAATATATTTTAACATTAATTTTTCCATCTGCGCACATCTTCTAAACCATGATTAGCATTGATTCTTTACTTGCTTTTATTCTGTTTTCTTAACGCATATCGCAAAGTTATACATTGCACTTACTATTCACACGCTGTCATTTTCCATCGAAACTAAGCTAAAGAGGAGGACGCTTTCTATTACCGCAGATGACGTGTGGTAGGAAATCAAAGACAACAGGTGGGTGGAAGGACCCTATACCCGAGTCCCACTAACATGTGGAACCAAGGTCAGCCTAATGAATCGGATTCCTGTGGGTATGTTGCTCTGCTGATATCGCCCCCTCCCCCTACTCTGGGATGGCAAGTGTCTTACGTACTCAATACCTTTCTTCTGTCAGGCAATGCTTGATTGAGGAAATATTTGTAAGCGTGTTTTAGTTGCTTTTGTTTTAGCTTCGTTGGGGTATTGTTATTTTCTGACTCTTTTATACTTTATACCTGCTTGTATATCTTAGAAATCAATGTTAGCCCATTTTCAAATGACGAATACAACATTAGTGAAATTGTAATGAGATGATGGTTGGCAGTTGCTATCAATTTGAAGGAGAATTGAAAATTTTCTGTCTCAACTATACCTACTTATGTATATATATATATATATTTATATATATATATATATATATATATATATATATATATATATATATATATATATATATATATATTTCTATATATATATATATATATATATATATATATATATATATATATAATAATAATAATAATAATAATAATAATAATAATAATAATAATCAATAATAATAATAATAATAATAATAATAATAATAATAAGGCAATTACACCACTGTTTCACTTTCCTTCTTGGATTTTGCCTTTATTCATATTCATCATACGTTCCAGATTTCGTAATTATCTATGTATATCTTAAGAACAATGTTAACCTATTTTGGAATTATATATATATATATATACAACGTTTGTGTAATTGTAACTGAGATAAATAAACTAAGTAGAAGTGAAAACTAGTCGAGCTGTTTGCCTTTCACCTTAGCTCAGAATATTGTTATCTAGAGACATTTGGAAAAGTGATTTAGCGTTTACTGATGTTGGGAATCATAAACGATCATTAATACCTTTATTCGTGGCCTTTGTACCTGCATTACAACCAGAAAGTAGACAGGTAACTTTTATTCGATACAACGAGGCTTAAAATTCAGTTCAGGAATACACAATATCTGGCACAAATCACACGCAAGCCGTGATTCATTCTTAAAAAGAACTCTCAGTATAAGTCTGTTTGAAATGTGGAATTTCTTTCAGTCTCTCGAAATATGTTTTCATCATTATATACCCGGTATCCTTAGGGGTGAACTTACATTATATGTCAATCTTTCCCTTTGCTTCAGAGCAAGAATATCATTTCCCTTCACGGTTTGCGATTTACCGCTATGAATTGCTTGTAGCATCAAACCGTCGCTTGTTAAAAGCTAAATTTTCTCATTTCACGACTTAATGTTTTCTACAACTAAAAAATTTTGTTTTCTTGCCTTAGCATAGCACTAGATTTCATCACTTCCTCTTGGCTAAGAATATTGTTCATGTGTTGCCAGCATATTATGATTGACAATGTTTCCGTGACTCCATCCAGGTAAGGAAGATTCACCATCTATCTAAAGGAAAGAGGGTCTTCATAAGTACCTTTTCCATCTTAAAAAAAGGATGAAAAATGGAATGGCTCTTCCAATCCGGTGTTTTTATGATTAATTTTAATAGACAATATCTTGATTGGCATTCACTTCTGGAGTGATGGTACGTTGACAATGGCCCTAACCTCTTGTCAATAAATAAATGAAAATAAATAATGGTTTTTAGATGCAACCGAGCAATTCTTTTTGCTTGTCTTTGTAACGATGCAGCGTTATAGATTTTCATTGTTTACGTGTAGGTCTCGATATAAAAGACCATTTTGCTGTCAAGCGAGAGACAGCTAACAAGAGGGATGCGACTGAGCTTGTCTTTTCTTGATGTCATATCAACTTTTAAATGTGCATGGCATTTGAACCTTTTGCCTGATAGAACAGTTGCTTGCTTGGGCTATTTGTTGTCAGGGCCTAAACTGAAAGGAGATTCCTTTGCACCTGTCACCTACAACCTTGGCATGCTGTGGATATAAAAAACTTTTTTTTATCGAAATCTGGTTCTTTCACTACGATTCTGTTTTGACAGCTATATTACACAAACTCCTTCCATATGAAAAAACGCGTTCCCTTTTCAAAGAAATGCTTGAATAATGTGTTTTTGGTATGAGTGAACTTTAAAAGTTTTATGAATTGCAATGGTGAGGGAATCTCTCTTAGATTACAACATTCCATTATGCCAGTAAGTTTACATTGGAACAATAAAAGGCACCACGAAACAATGATAACAACAACCTGGAATTGCATTTCATTCGAACCATTTGTAATCATTGGGTTGTCAAATAGATTTATATGCATTAATTAAACTGAATGAATTTATTTTTACCCAAGTGCAACGGAAGTTTATGTCGCAGAATAATTGGAAATTATATTTTGGCCATTTGTATTAGTATTCATTTTTACTTCTGCCAGCGTTTTCGACGAGGCTCTGTCCATGACATCAATAAAACTTATCTCAATACAAGCATATCACTGAATTCATTACCTGATCAATGGGTATGTGAACGTTTTATTGCTTTACTGTCTTTTTCTTATTTCTTTTATATGTTATTTGTGATACCTTGAAAACTTAGTTCTGTAATACGAGCATTAACATTTACAATAAATTGCTTTTAAGAAATTAGGCGTCATATACTCTTCTAGTTTTGTCTTATATGTATATGTATATGTATATGTATATGTATATGTATATGTATAATGTATGTGTATGTGTGTATGTGTGTGTATATATATAATATATATATATATATATATATATATATATATATATATATATATATATATATATATATATATATATATAGAGAGAGAGAGAGAGAGAGAGATCTTATTAAGAGAAAAAACATTAATACTTCAAAAACTGTATGTAATCAGAACGCATTACAACGGCTTCTTTCAGCGCAAGGAACTCCAAGTCAAATACTCTAAATACTTCTTCAACGACGGATGCAAGCCACACTCAAACTTCAACCATACGATAACAGTCCTTTCTTTTAATTTTTCCATCGCAATTGAATTCCTGGAAACCTGCGCCAACATTTCATTCTATATCCATCAAACATTTCATTCTATATCCATCCTCACTGTTCAAATGAGGGAGAGATGCCACTCACATCCTTAATTTTTTTTTCGAAATATACGTCGGTGGAAAGATTGTTTGAAAATATATAATTTCGTTTGGCACATTCTGTGTGTGTGTGTGTGTGTGTGTTCAATCCTTTAATGATTATCACAGACGATGGAAACTGACAAGTGACGTTTAATTTCATGTGAAAAAGAAAAGGAACTGCATATTTACCTTTATCAATATATGAATATATATATTTGCGCTGAATATATACTCATTGAAAGTGAACTGCATATTACTACTTATTTTAAGTTTAATTATGCAGGAGAATTTAATTTCCGTATAATTATACCAGTTGTACCAAATTGGTAAGTAAGGAACGCATACACAGGAGTGTGATATATAGTAAGTAATATAACACATGAATAACATATATATATATCTATATATATATATATATATATATATATATATATATATATATATATATATATATATATATATGTGTGTGTGTGTGTGTGTGTGTGTGTGTGTGTGTACATAAAATTGTGAATTTCCCTTCGATATTTAAAACACATCTCTGACAGAATTCCATTCTCCTCCCTTCAGTAATCAAATAGAGCCTTATCAGCGCTTTCTCCAAGCTAACGATGGGAGAGATTTATTCTCTCTCAAATAATAAAGGGCAGAGAGAGAGAGAGAGAGAGAGAGAGAGAGAGAGAGAGAGAGAGAGAGAACCGTTCCTACAGATGGCAGGATAGGTTATCTCTTGATGGCTTAATTCTTATCGAAATTGAGGTCCAAAATGAGGAGTCGAATATCGGCCTTCTCTATGAATCCGATTCGGAATCTTATATTTGGGGACGGGGGCCATATATTTAATACTCATTCAGGTATAGACCAATGAAAGGCAAGGACAGGCTGGCTTCGTCTTTCATTTTATTCGGGTTAAATATTGTCATCTGTTTGTCTCTCTCTCTCTCTCTCTCTCTCTCTCTCTCTCTCTCTCTCTCTCTCTCTGCAGGCAGGTAAGAGGATACTTCTTCAATTTCTTCTTTACATCTTGGTACCATAAAAGGATGTCAGGAAACACTGAAGTTAGCCAAAAATACTTGTATTCTCTCAATATGTTACATCTTGAGACAGTACTAATGGTTCCTTGTGAGTCGGAGGAGACAGAAGTGAAGTTCACAATTTAATGTACATCAGAATAGGTTACAAACCTAACAGAACAGACATATTCACGAACAAACACCTCTTTTAGGTCAAGATGATTCATCAGATTCAGTTAGTTCTCATGGGACCAAAACTAGGTTCCCTGAGCAAGATGAGGTTTCGTTCGTGTGTTGGTTGTTATGCTTACCTAGCCTTCACGCGCTTCCTGTGAATGAATGGTTTTTGGGCTTCTTTCCTACATGACCTGTGACCTGATTCGCAGTTATGCTTTTATTCTAAGGAATGTATTATATTTCCTTTTATCAAGTAATTGCTATTACACATACATATTAACATCTAATGGTATTGTGGATGATTGACTTAATACAGGTAAAGCCCCTAACTGGAATAAGGCATCGATAATCCGCACGGTCAATGACCAAAGGAAAAGGAATCTGTTGGAGTCCATTTTTATTAAGGCCACGTCAACGAGAGTATAAATCTCCACCCCTGTCTTAGCTCTTGATAATTCTTTCCATGTCTTTTTTTTTTATCAAAGGACATTCTGCCAAGATTAGCAAAGTGTAACCCGCCCCCTTTGGAGAAATAAGTCTCTCAACCTCTCTTCGATTCTGTGTGAACTTGATCACACAGAATCACTCACCTTTCTAAAGTGGATTTAGGGATATCCTCAAGCACGTGTTTTTTCGTGCTACATTGGATATATATAAGTGTACAATGTTTGATTAAGCTATCACATTAATTTTTAAAATCCCTTTTTTTAAAGCGCCATGCACAACGCTCAGCAATAATAAAATTGCGTCATCTCAGAGACACAAATAAAATGCGAGTGCAATGAATTTTCATCGCCAAAGTGAATATAATATCCGAGCTGTGAGTTTCGCCATGAAAAAAAAAAAATTATAGAAAACGCAACTTTATCTTTACTGTTATCGCTGGAGGGGAAAAAAACATGTTTACCTAATGATAAAAGCCAATTCAGCTCTGCTGATGCCTGCGCTGATAATTTCATAGGCCTAATTTGTTTGAATTCATCAAAGTTCGGAAACGAATAGAAACTCATATGAGCCGTTTGGTAACGATCTCTGACTAAATTAAGATATGTACGTATTCAAATATGATAATAATCAGCATCCACAGTCAACGCGCCAAAAAACACATATGCACAGACATACATGCATGTACACATGAACACACATACACCACACACGTGTATATATATGTGTATATATATGTATATATATATATATATATATATATATATATATATATATATATGATATATTATATATATATATATATATATATATATATATATATATATATATATATATATATATATATATATATATATCTGTGTCGGTGTATGTGTGTGTTTGTGCTTACTGGCGTATATACACATGTGCTTACGCGCATATATGCACAATCTTCCCTTACGATGTATTCATTTCCAGAAAATCAGTGCAACCCGAAATGTAAACGTACCTATATATATATTCTCCTGGTGAAGCGACCGACTTATTAGCCAACCAAAAAGGAAAAAAAGAAATATCCCTTTATTGCATACATATGTCTCTAACATCATGAACTGAATACGAATATATTGCCTAAGAGACATAAGAGACAAAGAAAAAAAACTCATAGTAGCATGAGTCTTTAAATCGAGAAACAAATCCACAGTTATGCATATGTATATATATGTACTTCCCGAACGCTTTCTGTACAGATTTATCTTTAAATATATGTATACATATACATAAATGTGGAGATTTGTCTCTTCATACTAGTAGTACTGATTTTTCTTAATAAAAAAAATGAAAAAATTAAAAAAATCAGTTGATTTATTTGTATATTTTCATCTTTTTGACTTATATGTATTTATTTATTTTCTTTATTTATTTGATTTGTATTTATTTATTTGTTTTTTATTTGTTAGATGTTTTTTCAATCCTTTTTTCCCTCAAAATGTATTTTATGACAGAATTACTATTGATTTATCTTTTAGGTTTCCAGTTCTGGCCTAAAGGATGTACTTGCATTTTTTTTTCATATCAAAATAAATAGATGCAGCAGTTATGCTTAATTTTTTTACCTCCAAACCATATTTATTAATTTGTTTGGTTTCGAATTTTAAAATAATTAAAAAATTAAAAATCAATATTTTTTAAATAAAAAAATCAATGATTTAATCACTTGATCAAATCAATTTGATTCAATCATTGCCAACCCTGTTCCATACATATGAGTACGTATAAAAATAGGCACAAGCTGAAATCACATGAAATGTATAGAACTCCCACGAACTACGTAGCTTGAATGCTCAATTTGCAATATTGTACTCTGGGAGAGAGAAAACGTACAACAACAACCTTAAAAAAAATCTTTTACGGAAAATATTAAAAGCAAATACGCACAAGATTCTGAAAAATGGCTTCCAATATTTCACCATTTTTCACCTCTTCGTTTTTTTCCGCAAACGAGCCTCCCTTCCCCCCTGTATCAAATTTGTTTTTCTCAAAGACAATGAATGAAGATTTATTCTGCATTTTTTCACGTCGGGAAACATATATAGGTGTAGTATATTTTGCGTTTGAAATAAAATTGGAGATGTGAATATTTAGTCGTCCACGTTATTGTCTTTGACTTTTCAATTGGTCATTGTCATACGATACATGCTGCTTCTCCTGCGTCTGAAATAAACTTGTAAATAACGATTGCTTTCATGAAATAGTAATATCCGAATGATTGAAAAAGTATCAAGATGGGTAATAAAGATCACTAAGTTATATTTGATCCTATTAAAGAATAACTATGAATGACAAAAATATATAACTTTTTTTATGACAGTGTGAATTTTGAATGGATAAAAATCAGAGCTCATTCATATTTGATCGTAGTGAAAAAAAAAGTATGAATGACCAAAATATATAATTTTTTTAAGATAGTCTGAATTTTAGCTTTGCACATTCCGGAGCTAAGGAATGGGAACCGTGATGGCTGACCTGAAAATAAAAATGACTCTATTTGTAGATAACGTTAGTGATCATACTTGCAAATTTATGAAAGCAGGTTACTATTAAAAAAAAAAAACTGAAGTTGCATTGTGGTAAGAGCATTCACGGGATTATCACGTAAGAAACGATTGTGATTGACGGAATTATGTTAAGGTTAGTGAACTACCTATTTTCCATGACAATATTATATCATTAGATATAAACAATATGTCATCATACATACATCATACATACATACATACATCATACATACATACATAACATACATACATGCATATATATATATATATATATATATATATATATATATATATATATATATATATATATGTATGTATGTATGTATGTATGTATGTATGTATGTATGTATGTACATATTATTTACATCTAATGATATAATATTGTCATGGAAAATAGGTAGTTCACTAACCTTAACATATTCCGTCAATCACAATCGTTTCTTACGTGATAATCCCGTGAATGCTCTTACCACAATGCAACTTCAGTTTTTTTTTTTTTTTAATAGTAACCGGCTTTCATAAATTTGCAAGTATGATCACTAACGTTATCTACAAATAGAGTCATTTTTATTTTTAGGTCAGCCATCACGGTTCCCATTCCTTAGTCTTCCTTTTTATCGTCATCAATTTTTCTCCTTTAAAGTCTTCCTTTTTTCGACATCAATTTTCATCCTTCCTTAAAGTTTCCCTCTTTCCCACATCAATTTCTCTCCTTCCTTAAAGTCTTTCTTTTTCCCACATCAATTTTTCTCTTTCCTTAAAGTCTCCCTTTTTTCCACATCAATTTCCCTCCTTCCTTAAAGTCTTCCTTTTTTCAACATCAACCATCACACGAGTCAGATGCGTAAATCTTCGAGAACTCTCACATATTCCATCAATGAATGTCAAGATTAGTGAAACAGCTATTTTTCAGGTCAGTATAATATTATTATACCACTGATGTATGTGTGTATATATATATATATATATATATATATATATATATATATATATATATATATATATATATATATATATATACATATACATATATATATATATATATATATATATATATATATATATATATATATATATATATATATATATATATATATATATTTACATACACACATATGTCTCTTCCTGTAATACAACAGTATAATGTGAAGATAAAAGGCCCATAAAACACTATTTGAACGTTGCAACCATATATTTCGAGCACTTCCTTCTGTGCTCCTGATCACTGTGCTCCAGTGATCAAATAGTGTTTTATGGGCCTTTTATCTTCACACACACACATGTATATATGCAAATGTATTAATTCTGAGGTAGAGCGAATTAGATATTAAAGGACATTTGTAGCTTAATGCGTATACGTTTTGCAAATCAAAAGACAATGACTCAGTGATACCCAAGGTCTGAGCAAGCGGATTTTCGGCACTGTAAGGAAAGTAAAGTTTTTGCAGTTGATTCAGTGACTCAGCAAATCGCGATAAGTCGGTCTTTAAGTTAACAACGTCATTCTCTGGCAAGAAAATCGCTTGCATATCAATTTCCAAAATTACGTTGCTTGATACAAAAAATAAGTATTCTGTCCTTTCAATGACTGAGCCATGATTGAATTGAATATCCTTTGTTTTGGAACCAGTCCCACTCGAGAAAAATGCCTGAAAGATCAGTACTATTTCAACCAAGATAAGTTTCATGTTAGGAACCTGCAAATAGTTAATTATATGTAATTAACTCA
>NC_061101.1:14046390-14053890 GCF_015104395.2 Macrobrachium nipponense | reverse complement strand
ATGTTTAGGAGGGGTCCATACTATCACCACCATCCCCTTGTTACGGACTCTGAGATCTCAGAGACTATGTTACGGTGTCGAAATATCCTGGAAAGGGTCGACACAATGTTACGGCCTCTGGGAGGTGTCCGCTTCAGGTTCGATTGAAATAAATAAAAAAAATTTCAACACCAACAGTTGAAACTGGGGATACGAATATAGAAAGAAACACTAACACAACAAGGTTTATTTACAAGCTTACTAACAAAGGTAAATGCAGAATGGTATCTCCTATTTACATAAAAAGATAGAATCTTACACTGCATGAACTGGGGGAACAGTGAGGCAATTCAAATACTTGCTAGCCAATTTGGCAATTCGATGTGCTGGCTTCATAAATGTAGAGCGGCCATTGCAGTCGTCCTCTTGACTCCGTATTGCAGAAACTAGTCTACTTGAAAGGCAGGAACTCCCCAAAACCTGTAGCAGGACCTTTTCTTCTCTGAAGTCTGCTCGACGTCGAGAAAACACGGCCGTCCACTCCTGAAGACGACTAGACCAATATCCAACCAACTCTCGAACAACTCTTCTTTTGATTGATACTTCGTCGGTTCCTTCGTCTCTAGTCTCTCTCTGACGATCACTGCTGCTGATCTCTCACTGATAATCTGATCTGTGGCTCTTACTAACTGGTGATCTCTCTCTTTTACGATCTCTTCCTTCTTCTACGATCACTACTCTCCAAAGTTTGTTCGTCGTATTTATACGGCACTCTGGGGGCGGAGCCTACGGCGAGCGTCACAGACTCCAGGGATTTCTAGAACTTCTTAGATGAATCTAGATGAGGTATTGCATCAGAAATAACGGCGTTTCTCCCGACACATTGGCGCGTGTTTGTGCTCCACAACACGCCCGATGATTCCAGAGGAGCCGTGAGAAAAAGGCGCCTCCAACACGGGCTCGAAAGCCTCCTTACTGCCGAACTTCTCAAAAATGCGTTCTCCTTTCCTTTATCTTTCTTTGCTAGGAAGCAATTACCATCACACGCCCCCCCAAAAGAGAAAAAAAATGAAATCAACTGATTTTTCTCTAAAGAGGAACAAGAATTAAACAGCAGGGAAACAATTTCTGCATTAAAGCTTTAAATCCAGTCCTTCTCCACACACACTCACTCGTGCGATAACAGAAAACGTTTATTAGGCTACTCATTCTGAGAAAAATCTGTAGAGGCTACTAACTATAAAATTATCCTTCTCTCTTACTTTTTCCGTTTTTTGAACTCTGATTAAAACTTATAAATGCTAAAACACCTCTTGTGTTTTTCTCAAAATTAATCTCACTCAGTAACACTGTTAAACGGGTGGAGGCCACGGCACGGGGCGTTGTTTATAATTCTGAAGCAAATTTACATTCATTGCCTTTGCTCTACCCTTACCCACATTAATTCTATAATGTATATTTCCTCTCTAATCTAACACTGAATAAAGACCTTCGTACTTATAAGGTAAAAATGGACTTTCTCTCGAGACTAGTACTAAAACTTTATCTCTTACACACAAACTTCTCTTGTCTGATCTCAGATCAAGCTTTCCTTCAGTTCCCCCTTGACTTCCGTTCGGGTTTTCTTTCGCTAAGTGCCAAGCGCTTCCGTTCTCCTCCGCTAGTTGCCAAACATCTCTTAGATTGTTTTTATAATACTCAAGATTAGTTATGCAATCATCTTTACCCTTACTTCTAGGCAAAGTTCCGAACATATTTATAAATTCATTCTCTAAAGATTCGCCTACTGAAGGAATATTACACAACTGAACTCTGGGAATTACTTGATTCGGTTTCCCGGCAATTTGATATTCATAACAGCTTAAAGCTTACCTCTTCACGTCATTTTTCATCTTAGGCCAAAAGTACGCCCTACTAATACACTTGAAAGTTTTATTTACTACTAAATGTCCTTTCTCATCATGTGCTAACTTCAAAATTAATTCATGAGCTTCCTAGAAACTACGAATTTTTCTGTGACTTCCCCTTTACTACCTGACTTCGGTTGAACGTAACGACACAAAACTTTGTCCTTTAAACAAAAAGTTTCCTTACACAAATCATCGAGATCATCATCCAGCTCACATTCAAAATTTCAGGTTAGTGTCTCATCCTCTTTCTGCAACTTGACTAGCTCATCCTTATCCAAAACGTTAGAGCCTAATTCATCACCGTAACTAGGACTAGATACAGGTACATTTACTATGTTACTTCCGACATCTACACCTTCCGTTTGGCTATCACTGTCCACGATAGAGTTAGGTCTCTCAGATACACTCATGCCAAGATCAACCTCACTACCTCTATCACACTCGTTCGAATCCACGAACTCAATCACGTTCGAATCCACGAACTCACTCTTGTTCGAATCCACGAACAAATTATGACCGTAGTCTACGTCTGTATCTAATGGTAGTTACTACCATTTCAGGCACTGGAATATTCCTCACAACAGGATTCACATTCTAGGATAAAGCTAAGTCGTTACCGACAATAATGTCAACGCCTTTAACGGGCAAACTGCCCACAACGGCAAGTTTCACCTCTCCTGACACTACCTGACTTTCTAAATTCAACTTCAACAAAGGACAAAGAACACAAGTGTTAGGAAATCCACCTAACATGACTTTCTCTTCATATTGATTTCTGCCCTGTTCGGCACACTCTCTTCTGTAATCAGTGAGATAGCAGCACCTGTGTCTCGAAGCAAGACTACTTCTCTCGAATCTACTCCTCCAAGAGAGGAAACTAACCCTTCTGACAGAAATTCACCAAAAACTTTCCTAGTTTCTCTCATCACATCATCCCTAATTGATGAAAGGTTAACTAGAGACACTGGTTTCTTACCGTCCTTCCTTTCTACTGCACAATTCCTCGCTATATGCCCTTTCCCATTACATCGGAAACAAGTTAATTCTGAGCCACTATATGCCATTCTACTCTTACAAACTTTAGACGTATGACCAGGTTTTCCGCATGTATAACAGGAATAGTCACTTTTACTCGCATTGAAGTATCTTCTGCTCCTGCAGAAGATACTTCTCGCCTATCCTCTATATAAAGTTTAATCTCAGGGGATACGTTATCTTTGAAATTTTCTAACAACACTAAGTTCTTAAACTATGAAAATCCTCAACCTTAACAGAAGTTAACCAATCAAAAAACAGCCTTTCTAACTTCTTACCGTATTCTACATACGTAATATTTTCATCCTTTCTCAAATTTCTAAATTTCTTACGGTATGCCTCCAGTACTAACCTATATGCGCTAAGAACGGTTTCTTTCACGATATCGTAATTATCCCATTCCTCCTTAGACATGCAACTATACACAGTAAGCGCCCTACCACTCAAAACTGACTGCAAATATAAAGTCCACGTTTCTTTAGGAGAACCTACTCATTCCATTAACTTCTCAAAACACATGAAATATGTCGTAACATCTTCCTCATCGAACTTTGGTACTAACTTTAGCACTGCACTCATACCTAATGTATCAGCTTCGTTTTCCTTCTCGCCTGACCGACTGTTACGAGTACTCTCCCTTAACCGGGCAATTTCCAACCCATGCATACGTTCTTTCTTTCTCTCTTCCTGCTGCATTACCAACATTTCTCTCTCTTGCTGCATTTTCATTACTTCTCTTTCTTGCTGCATTTTCTTTGCTTCTCTCTCTTGCTGCATTTTCATTGCCTCTCTCTCTAGCTGCATTTTCATTGCTTCTCTCTCTTGTTGCATTTTCATTACTTCTCTCTCTGCCGCTCTTTCATCTCTCTCCTACTTTTCCCTTTCTTTCTTCTCAACATACTCACGGAGATCATTCCCCTCTAGACCTTGTAGCTTACCTGACTCAATAAACTCTTTCACCATCTCACTTATTCTGATTCTTTCTATATTTTCCCTGTTTCAAACTGTTAGTGTTGATAGCCTAAGCAAGGTCGCCGCAATGTTACGGACTCTGAGATCTCAGAGACAATGTTACAGTGTCAAAATATCCTGGAAAGGGTCGACACAATGTTACGGCCTCTGAGAGAGGCCCGCTTCAGGTTCGATATGAAATAAATAAAAAAAAATTTTCAACACCAACAGTTGAAACTGGGGATACGAATATAGAAAGAAACACTAACACAACAAGGTTTGTTTACAAGCTTACTAACAAAGGTAAATGCAGAATGGTATCTCCTATTTACATAAAAAGATAGAATCTTACACTGCATGAACTGGGGGAACAGTGAGGCAATTCAAATACTTGCTAGTCAATTTGGCAATTCGACGTGCTGGCTTCATAAATGTAGAGCTGCAATTGCAGTCGTCCTCTTGACTCCGTATTGCAGAAACTAGTCTACTTGAAAGGCAGGAAATCCCCAAAACCTGTAGCAGGACCTTTTCTTCTCTGAACTCTGCTCGACGTCGAGAAAACACGGCCGTCCACTCCTGAAGACGACTAGACCAATATCCAACAAACTCTCGAACAACTCATCTTTTGATTGATACTTCGTCGGTTCCTTCGTCTCTAGTCTCTCTCTGACGATCACTGCTGCTGATCTCTCACTGATAATCTGATCCGTGGCTCTTACTAACTGGTGATCTCTCTCTTTTACGATCTCTTCCTTCTTCTACGATCACTGCTCTCCAAAGTTCGTTCGTCGTATTTATACGGCACTCTGGGGGCAGAGCCTACGGCGAGCGTCACAGACTCCCAGGGATTTCTAACTTCTTAGATGAATCTAGACGAGGTATTGCATCAGAAATCGCGGCGTTTCTCCCGACACATTGGGGCGTGTTTGCGCTCTAAACACTCCCGACGATTCCAGAAGAGCCGCGAGAAAAAGGCGCCTCCAACACGGCGCGAAAGCCTCCTTACTGCCGAACTTCTCAAAAATGCGTTCTCCTTTCCTTTATCTCTCTTTGCTAGGAAGCAATTACCATCACACCCCTCTATATGAAAAGAGGAGTTAATTTGCGTGTGTGTGGGCGGGGGGGTGGGGGGGGGGGATGGGGTGGGATGGGCGGAGTACGCACGTGGTTACGTAAATTTGCTTTTCATGTCATATTTCAAAAGGTACATATGACCGTACTTCATATAATGCTAAAAATAAGTAAACATCACTTAATGGTTTCGAAATATTTATGTGTCACTTCCTATTGAACATTTTTCCCTGTAGCTAAGCCAAATCTCGTTGTGAGGTTTAACAGACTACTAAATACATTTCGAAAATAATGCATTTAAATATTCCATAAATGAAGGGACAAAGAGCCAACCTGGTTACAGCCGAATTTTCATTCTTACTAGTTACCATATTTTGAAACACTGTCTTGGCCATCTTTTGCATTCCAAAACCTCATTAATACAGCTAAAATGAATCAAGTATTTTTACGTGGCTATTGTGCAAACACAGCAAGGAGATTAAGGAGAAATATTCGTAGGAATAATAATTTCCCAATTAAATTGTTGTGATGTACTGAGAAATTAATGTACTAGGATGAAAACGTTTTTATATTAGGCAACTTTACCCGATCTGCGTGAAACAAATATTTTTTAATATCCATAATGAACAAAAATGAACGGTTAATTTTGTATCAGTGCAGGGAATTTAATGAAGTGAACAATTGCTGACTTTCTAAAGAGAGTTCTCAAAAATTGTTAGAGATGTGTCTAATTGATGGAAAAATAACGTAAATAAATAAAGCGTGATCACATAGACTTTCTCACATAGACTTTCAGAGACCAAAATGGAATGATAAAACAAGCAACGAATAAGAGGAGAAAGCACGCATAGTACATGTCATCTTCTTTCAAAAAACAATTGATATATGAAAATATGGACCGGATTCGATAAAACTTAAATATTAGAAGATGAAAATCCAGCAGTGAAAAAAAAAAAGACAAAAATCTTTCTGTCCAAGCAATTACGATGCGAAAAATACTTTCTACCACAACGAATTTCTTTCAAAGAAAGCTTAAAGTTTGAAAGCTGTGACCCTAGGAACGAGAGAGAGAGAGAGAGAGAGAGAGAGAGAGAGAGAGAGATTGGAGGTCTTTCACAGAAACGATATCTCCCAATTGCATACAAAAACTGAAATGATTTCGACACACTCATCTTTGTCAATTCAAAAAGGGTTATTTTTGCTAATAAAAATCTGTTGTTTCCTTTGTTTATGCATGAAAATCCTTTATAAAATTTATAATCTTAATCTACATTAAGCGCTTGTTTTGCAAGAAAGAAAAAAAAAAAACAAGAGGGCACAGGCACGCAAGCACACATACGCACCTTGGGCTGATATTTGCTGGGACGATGGATTCTAACCCCCCCCCCCCCACCCCCACCCCCCCCCCCCTACCCACAGTCACACACCCCCCCCCCCCCCCCCCACACACTAACCAGTCCACCCAGTAATTAGTGGTTACCAAAGTCTGATGGGGTCAAGAAAAAGGTATGCACAGACACACAAACACACACACACACACACAAACACGCATATTAATGTGCATACAATGTTGGAACGAATAATCACATAAGGGAACACTTTCCGTCTTACGACGTAATATCAACAATCGCCCTAAACGAAGTGAAGACGGAAAAAAAAAGTTCAGTTTCCCCACGTAACAAATCGACGAATCCTGCGTTGCTGGGGAACTCATTAACTTTGAAACTGTCCTTGAACTCGTCGCCGAGGGATGCGAGGCGACTTGCAGATCTCTCTCCTGTAAAGAACATTATATATAGTGCATCTCACAAGACACTTTTGCTTATTCCTCCAGCGTCAGGCGAAGGGACAGGACGCCTAGAAGCAGCTTTTAAAGGAGGATCGTTGCTAGAAAGATCGTACTCTTACGCTTATACGAAGATATTGCATCTAATCTAAGACGTAAGGCAAAGACATCGAGTTTTGCTGTTGCTTTTGAAGAATGACGAACAATATTCGAAGATTAATTTCAATCATATGGTTATGGAATCTCTGTGTTGGTGACATTGTGGAAGAAAATCTCATAAGGTATGAGTCGACAAGTGATATTGAGGGACTCGCTGTAACAACTCGAGGTATGTTGTGATATTATTACTGTTGTGACTATTCCAAACATTAATAAACACAGTACGCTATTACGCTAACACTGATAGGATTGTATTGGATACATTCTTCTATTTGCACGATTTGAAGAAAACTTGGAAGACACAGTCTGCTTTCCTTTCATTTTTACAGATGTTCGCTGCTTTCAATATCGTATGCGAATCTATTACTAAAAATTCAATAAGAGGGCGGCGTTGTTATAAATTACAGTGAATTCAGAGGGTGGCGTAGTTATAATTAGAGTGAATATCATTTTTAACGGCGAACAACTTGAAGAAAAAAATATAATTGGGTTTGGGGCAAGAACAGAATAGGATAGAATCTAGAATGTGGGCCAAAGGCAAAGCGCTGGGACCTATGAGGTCATTCAGCGCTGAAACTGAAATTCACCACAAAAACTTATGCAAGATGT
>NC_061101.1:14038135-14040890 GCF_015104395.2 Macrobrachium nipponense | reverse complement strand
TTTAGATGTTTTCAACATTTTCTTTTCAGATTGTGATGAAAATATATCAAGCATCAGGAATGACGTAAACGCACTTCAAGAGTATATGAAAAAAGGTGAAGAAATCCTAGATATCTTCTTTTAATTTATATCAATGACTTTAAAAATCACGGATACATATAATAATCACGCTACAATGGGCAGTCATGCTCACACCCAAATAATTGTATACAAACAATCAATATCCACAGATATACAGAAACCCATTTGTTTATATAAATATAAACAAATACACACACATACATACATACATACATACATATATATATATATATATATATATATATATATATATATAAATATATATATATATATATATATATATATATATATATATATATATATATATATATATATATATATATATAGATATATATATATATATATATAATATATATATATCATATATATATATAATAGTATATATATATATATATATTAAATATAAATATTTTATATATATATATATATATATATATATATATATATATTATATATATATATTATATATATAAATCTTCTTCTTCTTCCAGCTTGTTCCCATTTTTATATGAGGTCGCCGTTTCGGATGAGCCGTTTCCATCTATTTCTATCCTGCGCTTCTCTGCCTCATCAATTCCCTTCTCATGTAAGTCTCCTCTCACACAGTCCTTCCATCTCTCTCTTGGTCTCCCTCTTTTTCTTCTTCCTTGCACCTCCACCCCCATCGTATGTCTCCCAGCGTGGTCCTTGTCTCTCCTCAACAGGTGTCCATACCATCTCAGCCTCCCCTCCTGCACTTTCTTTGATACTTCCACCACCTTAGTCGACCCCCTTATGTAGTCATTTCTGATCCTATCCTCTCTTGTCACCCCAGACATCCACCTAAGCATTCTCATTTTTTCTGCCACATCCATCCTTCTGCTCTGTTTTTCTCATGCTTGCTGTTTCCGCACCATACAGCATTGCTGTTCTTACCACCGTTTTGTGAAATTTTCCTTTTAACCTAAGCGGCACTCTTTTGTCACAGAGAACTCCAGAGGCCGCTCTCCAGTTGTTCCAGCCTGCCTGTACCCGATGTTTTACTTCTTCTTCCATACTTCCTGCAGCATTAACAAAAGATCCCAAATACTTAAACTTATCAACTCTCCTTATTTGCTCTCCACCAAGCTGAATACTTTCTCTATCATCCCCCTCAGTGGTGGTACACATATATTCTGTCTTAGATCTACTTATTCTCATTCCTCTGTCCTCCAGTACTTGTCTCCATCTTTCCAATTTCACTTCCAGATCTTCCCTGCTCTCTGCACACAGAACAATATCATCCGCATACAATATGTTCCATGGTACTGTCTCCCTTACTTCCTCTATTATAACATCCATCACTATGTTAAAGATAAATGGGCTCAGAGCCGACCCCTGGTGTAATCCTACTCTCACCTCAAAACCTTCTGTCTCTCCAACACTGCTCCTCACTCTGGTAAATACATTCCGGTACATCTCTTGTATTAATCGCACATAACTTCTCTGGCACCATCTTCTCCCTCAGGCTCCTCCATACCTCTTGTTTCGGAACTCGGTCATAAGCCTTTTCAAGGTCAATGAATACCATATGTAGGTCCCTTTGGTCTTTCCCCGAATTTCTCCATTATTTTTGCCTCAGACAAAATATACCATCTGTTGTTCCCCTTCCCTTCATAAATCCCATCTGCTCTTTACCTATTTGTACTTCTTCTCTCAGTCTAGCATCTATCTTATCCTTTCCAGTATCTTCAAAGTGTGGGACATCAATTTAATGCCCCTATAATTACCACACTCTTGGACATCGCCTTTCCCTTTAAAAATTGGGATCAATATACTCCCATGCCACTCATTTGGTATCTTTTCCTGTTCAAGGATCTTTATCATAAGATCGTACAGTATATCCACTCCTTCATCTCCTAATGCTTTCCATGCCTCCACCGGAATCAAGTCTGGTCCGGTTGCCTTCCCATTCTTCATCTTCTTCAGTGCATTTAGTACCTCTTGCCTAGAAAAACCTCAGTTACCATGCCAATGTTCACTTGCCCATCCTCTCTTATTAGTCTATTATTTTCTTCATTTAACAACTGTTCGAAATATTTCTTTCCATCTCTTCACAATGTCTTCCTCCTTTCTAAGTACTACACCATCTTGATCCTTTATTTGTTTGATATGTGTTTATATCTTTGGTGCTCTTATTTCTAGCCTTTGATAGCTTGATCATCTTCTTTAATCCCTCCTTTGTCCCCAGCTCATTATACACATCATCATACGACTTTGCTTTAGCTTGGGCTACCACCTTTTTCACCACCTTGTTTTTCTCTCTGTACCTATTTCTGTCTTCCACTGACTGTGACTCTTCCCATCTCTTCTTTGCCTCCTTCTTATCTTTTACTACTTTCTCAATGTCTTCATCCCACCACCAACTCTCCTTTTCTTCCCATATGATACCAAATGTCTGTCCTAGCAGCTCCTTTCCATGCCTTCTTATTACTGCTGCATTTCGTGCCCACCATTCTTGAACATCTTCAATCCCAATATCAATATCCTCCAAAAACCCTCCTCTTAAACTCTCTCTTCTTATCCCCTTCCTTCTCTAATTTGTACCATTTAATTTTCCTTATCCCTTTAGCTTTGGTTTTTCTTTCCTTTTTCAACTTCAGATCCATACATAGCAGTCTGTGTTGGGGGGCTACATGGTCGCCTGGAATAACTT
>NC_061101.1:14023135-14035635 GCF_015104395.2 Macrobrachium nipponense | reverse complement strand
TTTAAAGTTGAATGGGAAACAGACAACAAAATTCCTTATCTTGATGTTTTAATAATCAGAGACACGAGAGAATACAAATTTACCATATACAGAAAACCAACGTTCTCACTTTCATACATTTACTGCTTTAGCTATCACGACATTACTATCAAGATCGGTGTAGCCAGCAACCTGTTCTTAAGAGCCTTACGAATTTGTTCCCCAGAATTCCTGGAAAAAGAACTTGAACTAATTCGCAAGCAACTTTCGTCTTTAAAGTATCCTGACCATATAATTGAGAAAGCAATTCACAAAGCAAACGTAATTTTCTACCGACCCCCTAAAGACAAGACCAGAGATACACCCAACAATAAAATAAAAATTCCTCACCTGGACACGATTAAGAGAGTAACCCACACCCTCGGAAAATCTAACGCTTTTGCATTTACTTACACAAACACCTTAGCCAAATCTCTGATTAATGTCCAACAAAAGATATCTCCCAAGGACACCGGGGTTTACGAAATCCCATGCCAGGACTGTGACCAATCTTACATCGGATTTACAGGTAAATCACTTCCCCACAGAGATTAATACAACACAAATGGTCAGTTAGGTATGGTACAACAGAACTCGGCTATTTTCAAACCATATAAATGAACATAACCTTAGAATAACTGGAATTAGTGGCTTTTGATAAATTCATATCTGACAAAAACTACAGCCCGTGAAGAGATATGTTTAAAGGGTGTTACTAAATTTTAACTGACTTCCCCAGAGATTAATACAACACAAATGGTCAGTTAGGTATGGACAGCAGAACTTGGCTATTTTCAACCATATAAATGAACATAACCATAGAATAAACTGGAATTTGCCATGTGTAATTTATAGCAGCAACTGCCGGTACAAGAGTCAAATGATGGAATCGACTTTAATAAAAGGGAGGCAGGTAATGAACATCTCAAAAGGAGCATGGGTTTCAGATATGATCGACAAGGTTTTCATTCAACCAACACTTAAGAAGATTAAAGGAAGATTATCAGCGGGGGTGAACTAAATTGGCTTGCCTGTGGATTGACCTCTTTGTATAAATACCACCTTTTCTGTAAACTTTTCTCATTCATCTACCTGAATAGGGAGACAGCAGTCTCTGAAATATAGTACTTTTCTCTCTATATTTTGGTGTTTTTATGGGCTCCTTTTATTGGATGGAATTCTGTTGTTACAGAACATTTTTACCAGTCATGTATATATATATATATATATATATATATATATATATATATATATATATATATATATATATATATGATATATATATATATATATATATATATATATATATATATTGCTACTCAATTTTTCTTCCCTCCAGCTAAGTGTATGTAAGAACTTGCTACGAATTACATGACATACGGGACAGTAACATTTATAACTAACCAGTTACTTTTAATCATTTCAATACGAACAATAACTTTTCAGAGTTCTAAAAGACGCAATCAACCAGAGTCTTCAAACGTGTTCCAGTGATATCATATCGGACATCAGCAAGTTACTCAGTAAAGGTAAATATGAACAAATAAGAATTGATAGCCGTTATTTTCGCAAGCACGCGTAGTAGACAGAAGGCGCCGATTCACTGAGGCACAGTGCAGAGACACATAAAAGTGATGAGTCACGACTGAGTAAATTTCCGGTTATATAATGTCTCTTAAATGTTCATGGCTGAATTTGAAGGCTGGAATGTCCATTCATTCTCCTACATTCTTTACTAAAACAAGGCAAGACACACTTTACTATAGATATATGTATGTATATATGATTATAATCACTTTAGCACGTGATTCATTTATCACACATATCCATAGGTGAAAAATAAGAGACGGGGTATAAGTCCTGACCGATTTCGACATTATACCAAGCCATTAACGTGTATTTTATATATGTATGTCTGCATTATGTATATTATATTTATATAATATATACGTATAATTATATATATATTACTATATATATATCTATATATATATATATATATATATATATATATATATATATATATATATATATATATATATATATTCCTAACCCCCCTGTTCACTAAACTACACAAACTGGAAACTCTTACCTGTAGTCAGTAGTGCCCTCTGTCTGCAATCATATCATTAGGCTATTAAGATCTCATAAGTACAAAAATATACTATTTATTACCCAAAGCAGTTGATTATAAAATAGGACAAAATGATTAACCCTCTTACGCCGATTGGACGTATTAAACGTCGGCTCAAAAAAGTTTTTTAAAAAATCGCGGAAAAATACTTATAGGCCTACCAGCCGAAAACTTTTGTATCACGCGCCTTGGGGGATGCTGGGAGTTCACGGATCAAGCGTTGTTTTGTTTACAATCACTACGCAGGCGCGCAAGCGCGAATTTCTTTCTTATCGCACTAAAAAGTATCAGTGACACATCTCGGAAATTATTTCGTCACTTTGACATAATTATTGCACCATTTTAAATTATCCTTTACATGAAGTATTATATATGAAAATGTGCGCAATTTCATGCACAATACAACTAAAAAATACTCATGATTGTAGCTTTTATCAATTTGAAATATTTTTCATATAAATAACGATGTGCAAAAATTTCAACCTTTTCGGTCAACTTTGACTCTACAGAAAAGGTCGAGAAACGCAATTGTAAGCTAAAATTGCTTATTATAGTAATATTCGATCATTTGCCTTCATTTTGCAACAAATTGGACGTCTCTAGCACAATATTTCGATTTATGGTGAATTTATGAAAAAACTTTTTCCTTACGTTCGTGCGATAACTCTTCCGATAAATTTTTCGTGCGATTGTCCTAATGTTTGCACCCTTTTAAATTTGCCGTTACATAAAGTTTTATATATGGAAATGTGCGCAATTTCATGCACAATACAACAAAAAACAACCCATGGTTGTAGCTTATAAATCACGATAAATAGAAAAAAAACCACGTTCGGTCAAATTTGACTCTACCGAAATAGTTGAAAAACGCAATTGTAAGCTAAAACTCTTACGGCCTAGTAATATTCCGTCATTTTTCTTCATTTTGAAACAAATTTGAAGTCTCTAAAACAATATTGTGATTTATGGTGAATTTTTGAAAAATATATTTACCTTCACTCCGCGCGCCGATTCGCGGCCGCAAGTCTCCGAAATACGTACATGGCATTATCCTAATATTTGCTCCTTTTCATATTAGCCTTTTTATAGAGTTTCATATATCAAAATGTGCGCAAATTCATGAAAAATACAATAAAAAATAATTGAAGGTTGTAGCTTTTACCATCTTCGAAATATGTGCATATGATATATATTAAAATTTCGACATTCGGTCAAATTTAACTCGTCCGAAATGGTCGAAATCTGCAATTCTAATCTAAAACTCTTACAGTATCGTAATATTCAATCATTTGTCTTAATTTTGAAACAAATTGGAAGTCTCTAGAACAATATTGTGATTTACGGTGAATTTTTGAAAAAAAAATGTTTTTGCGTCCGCGAGTTACGAATTCGTACATCATTTGTGATAATATTTTTCCGGTGTGCTTTTATTGTTTTACAATGTATTATATATCAAAATGATTGCAATTTAGTGTACAATACAACGCAAAAAAATGTAACTGGTTAGCTTTGACCGTTTTCTGCACAGCGTGATTTGAATACAATTATGTATGAATTTTTTTTTTTTGCTACCATATATCGCATTATTTACATATGATAATGATATTATTTTTCATTTCTGATGGTTGCATTCTAAACTTCAGGCAATGACAAAAAAAGGAGCCAAAAATGAACTCTTAATCTTCAAAAGTACGCGCGCTGTAATTTTTTGAAAAAATTATTTTTTCCACTTCCGCGCTCACTCCAAACCAGGCCCGGCATACGGGAGACGTTTTGATTTTTAGGGCTCCGGCGTAAGAGGGTTAACAAGTCATAATGTCAGAAAGCCTAAAACTGCCCATAAAGAAAACCAGTAAGTTAACATTCTACCCTCCTGACTAAGAATTCTCTCCCATACCCAAAATGTCAATAAGTACATCGTATTAGTCAGGTTAGAGATTCCCGTCTCTAAATTAGCCATGGAATAGGACCCATCTGTAATAAAGATAATAAGGCATAAAATATATATATCACACACATCACTCTTTTCGAAGTATTCATGTAAAGTGAGTATTTCACACTTCTCTCTCTTTTTCAAAGTTAGCAGTTTTCTAAGTTTTTACAAAATATGTCCTACCTTTATGATGGGGCGTTCTCTGCCGACGCTCGGCGTGTAACACCTCTTAGCGTTCACCTAAAAAGAATGTGACTTTCGCAAGTGCCTTGGACTATTAGGCCTGTAACACCCGTACAAACGAATGTACATGCCTCACAACCGGGTGAGTGATCTCTCGGTTAAACTGTTTGCGTATTCAAATTCCTTTCTCATGTAAGCTGGCTCTACAGTTCAGCCTGTCTCCAAGCGAGAAGTGATATGTGACTTCACTTAACATTACATTGGCATTTTAAACATACTATTAATCATTGTCCCTCTTTTCATCTGACAAAGCTCGGCCACCTAAAATTGCTAGCTCCCGCCTGGCCACTGTTCACAAACAGCTCATATATATAAAACACATTGGCCGGCTCAAAAAAAAAAAGTAGTGCACTCCCGTCGCACACCATATCGGCAACTAATGCACAATGTATCAATTTACCACATGACTTAGGGCCACCTCCGTTGCTGGAGCCCTTGTGCTTCGTCGAATACAAAAAGTTTAAGAACTCCTAGCACACAAATGGTGATCAGTATAGCACCTAGCATGACCATTAATATTGGTATAGTGTAACGGTCGTCGAAAAAAAATCCCTCTTCGTCTCTATCCTCCAGCGGCGGGACTGTAACGGTCTCCACTGTAGGCGGAATTCGAACCGTCTTATGGTTTCCATGTAAGTGGACGAGTTGTAGACACGCCGACTAAGTACCATGAAGAAATCCGAGAGAACCCTACAGGAACCGTCAAACAGCTGGGATCCCTGTAGGACGAGCGAATTGTTGTAGACGCAGGTCGAGTGCGTAAACCAACTCGAAACAACTCAGCACGCGCCATTATTCAGCGTCTGTGACCCTCGTGAGTGTATCCAACACCCTCTTGTCGCGAAACTGTAGATTCAACGTTTTCTACTGAAGTAAACGTGGTCACCATTCCGTTATCAAGGAGATATCCCGTGACTTCTATGCAAGTGCTACTCGCACCCGCCTCATCGAAGACTGTAGACTCCCGATTTATCCCAGAACGTATTCCTGAGATGATATATCGAAGACCTCTCATCCTTTGTAAAGGCAGTCCATAGAAACGCCATTCGTGTGTAGACTCGACTCGACCTCTGGTACTGTAGAACGAAGTCGTCTCCATCGCCATCATCACGTAGAGTTGGGGATTCTCCAAAGTCATTGTGTGTCCGTATTTAAAAGGTCTACATGGTCATAAACTGACTAAAGTTTTGTTGTACCCCACAAATCCGTCACTAATTAATGCACTCAATCTGCTAGTCAAATATTAAAAAATTCCTCACTAAACCAAATATAATCTTTACCCACTGAATCCTCACAAATAATCCAATATATGACAAACATGCTATCAAAAGAGAAGACATAAGTCTAACAGCAAAAACCCCTTTATGGTTTATATAAATAGCCTCCATAAAATATAATGTCAAACACCCCTTCTATCCAACTCACATACTTTGACGAATCATATCTCCTATCTAAAAGAAAAATGCTACTTAGAGCTTAACCCCCATTACAACATCTCTCGTAAGAAAAGAAAAAAAGAAAAAGGAGAAGAAAAAAGAATAAGATAATACAACAATAATAAGTGAACTTTCCCCCATTACACAGCGCACATAAGAGAAAAACAACATATATATAATTCAATATCTTTCCCAAAACGGAATGTGTACCGTTACGGAATCTGCTACCGCAGCAAACCCATCGACCAGAAACGACCAGAAAAGAATCCCCTTACATGATACGTTCCCGTGAAATGCCATAATCAGCATCTACGAAAATAGTGCAAATCCCCGAGTAATCAACTCCAAAGGGGAAAATCCGCAACCGGACTCATTATAGCAACATTAGCAAAAAATCCACCTGTGAACACTTTCAGGTGCTTCGAACTGCTGCATAGTCAAACTCGCAATGCCAGAAACTCATGATTCTCAAAAAAAAATTTTCTATACTGAAACTACATCAGCACATTCCACAGAACTATCTCTAGGATATGACCAAGGTGTTCCAAAGATTGTCTCGAAGACATAATTCTCCCAAACGATACTGTCCAATTATATAAAAATTATCACCTATTCGGGACAAAAAAACTACGATAAACTCGCAATTCCATAATTATGTACACCAAAAAAAAAAGGAAGTCACCCTCAAGGATTAATACCATCTCCTTATATATATAAATCATCATCTTAATAATAACACCACTCCGGTGATATAAATATTTCCTCTATTTAATTAATGACCCCCCGCCAAAAAAAATCATCCCGTTTCTCAGCTAAAGCAAATATTTGCCGTAAAATATTAACCCCGAAATCTTATGCCAAAATGCCGCAGATTTGCGCATAATAAGAAAAAAAAAACGTAGAAGGAAATAAAAGAGAGAGAAAAAAAATGTGAAGGCATTTTGTCACCAAATCGCAAAAACAGACAGCAAGAAAAAAAAAGAAAAAAAATGCAATTGCGCGACAATATATTAATCACCACAACCAATTCTTTTCCATTTCGAGATATGTGTTAGCCTCGACTGACCTGTTTGTTCATTTAAGACTGCAAATCTGTTTCCAATTTTCTCTTCAATGACTTTAAAAGGACCTTCAAACTTTGGGCCTAGTTTGTAATTTAACTCATTTCTCACGTTAAGTTTTAAAAATACCTTGTCTCCGACATTGATCTTGGGATCAGACGATTTACTATTACTCTTCTATACCATATCTCTGGTTGTGGATTCGAGATTACGGCTGAGACATGCGTGCCTCTCTCTCGCTGTGGATATCAACGCCTCGACCGTATCCTCCCCATGATGAGGCATAGTTAGCAAATCAAATGTGCCTCGCGCTGGACAACCAAACAAAGCTTCAAATGGGGACATTTTAATTGAATCACTGACTATAGTGTTAATACTATGTCTAACAACATTAATATATCTGTCCCAATTCTTATCATTACCACCTACAGTTTTCCTGAGAGCCTCGAGCACTTTCCTGTTTGCTCGTTCGCATAACCCATTTGCCTCTGGTCTGTATGAAAAAATTGTCACTTTCTGTATCCCCATGACTTCAGCTAAACATTCCAAGGTTTTGTTCACAAATTCCCTCCCATTGTCGGTTAATAGAACTTCGGGTGAGCCATATCTGCAAATGATACCATTGAAAAACGCTATGGCTACTTCTTCGGCCGTTTTATGCTTAAGTGGGAAAATTTCTACTATCCTTGTAAGTTCATCTATTATCACTAACAAGTACTTGTTCGCATATGTAGACTCACAAAAATTCCCTAAGATATCCATATGTATTCTCTGAAGAGGTCTACTCGGTATAGGATACGATCCTATTTTGCATAAAGTTGTCCTTGCAAGCTTACATGCGTTGCACACCGTACAATTCCTTACAAAATTTTCCACATCTTTCCCCATATTTTTCTAAATGTATTTAGCACGAACCTCATCATACGTTTTTTCTATTCCCAAGTGAGGACTACCGAACCTGCAATGAACTATATCCAAAACCACTGGAATTAGGACCTTCGGAATTAAGATCTGTGTCGTATCTCCTTTACTTTCACTGGTTCTCATCTTATATTTAATTTTCCTAACCAATAGATTACCTTCTAACTCCAAACCCGAAAAAGGCAGCTTATAACATTTCCTGACTAATTCCCCTCTTAGAAACGCTTATGCATCTGCTAAAATCTCGTCTTCATCTTGCCTTTGCTCTACGAGAGGTATATCCCATTGTATGGTTTCGCTAGTGACTTGCGCGACTTGGAAACCTTCCGTGTCATGAAAACTCCTGCTGAGAGCATCAGCAACAACGTTAAATTTGCCCTCTATATATTTGAGCTTTGCATCAAAATCTCTGATAGTTAAAAACCATTGAGCTCTTTTGGGCGACAAATCGGGTTTATTAAAAAGATCTAGTAATGGTTTGTGGTCTGTAAGAACTTCTACTTTATTCCCCATAAGTAACATTTTCTCGACACTATTGCAAAGGCTTCTTTATCTATGGTGGCCATGGACTTCTCGTTGCTGCCCTTTGTCCTGAACTTCCTGCTATAAAAAGCTATAGGAAGAAATTTCCCATCGAACTTTTGCATAAGGCAAGCACCTACACCTTCCTGGCTTGCATCAGTCACTAATGTAAAAAAGCTCCTAAAATCTGGAAACTTCAAAACAGGGGGATTCATTAGCGCGTCCTTGAGCTTTTGAAAACTCTCCGCCTGGGGTTCCTTCCATTGAAATTGAACGTCTTCCCGCAACACATCAGTTAGGGGAGCTGCTATATTAGAGAACCCTTTTACAAACCTCCTAAAGACACCGGCAATACCCAGGAATGACTTAATCTCTTTCTTTGATCTGGGGGTGCGAAAATTCGCTATTGCTTTGACTTTATCGTCATTTACTCTAACCCCTTCCTTAGATATGACGTGACTAGATATGTGACTGGTTTTTCAAGAACGAGCACTTGGCTAGCTTGATTTTCAACCCCGCTAATCTAAGCCTCCTAAGTACTTCTGTAAGCACTTCCAAGTGTTGCGCGATCGTGTCCGTTGCGATCAGGATGTCATCCATATACACAACAACATTTTTGCCCAATAACCCGTGCAAAACTGTGTTCACCAACCCGGTAAAAGTCATCGGACTGCCCGATAAACCGAAAGACATTTGCGTAAATTCATAGTGTCCCTTGGGCACTGAAAAAGCGGTATATTCCTTGCTACTCTCACTAAGAGGGACCTGTAGGAAACTCTGCGCCAAATCAATTGAGCTATAAATATTATGACCCCCCAATTTCAACAAAAAGATCTGGTATGCACACGACTGGGTAGCAGTCAGGGATCGTTTTCTTATTTAAACGTCTAAAATCGACGCATACACGGACAGAACCGTCTTTCTTAGGCACCGCTAACAAGGGAAAGTTGTAAGGAGACACGCTGGGTCTAATGATTCCTTCTTCTACCTCTTCTCTGATTTTGAAAGGTATGCGATATGCAGGAATATAAATAGGTTTTGTGTCACTCTCCAAATTTACCTTATGCTCTAACACATTAGTCAACCCCAATTTATCACCTTGTAAGGCTACCGTATCCCCAAATTCTGCCAAGAGCCCATTATCGCTTCAACGTGTTCGCTATAATCTGCATTAGCTAAATGTTCTCTGAATGTTCGTTTACTAGATTGCATTTCTGCCTCCGAAAACTCAGGTTTCCCCTCTACGATAGCCACTGAACCACTATCACAACTCCAATCATGGAAATCCAATATATATGTGTTTTTCTGGTATCTCCTAACTGTATCATTACAGTTTAGCAACTCTAACTACGTAAACCCGTCCTTGGATACGCTGTTCACCGATGCCGTGCTTACAATCCCTCTAAGCTTTTCGTTATTTTCAATAACACACACATCTGTGGGTTTTCTCATTTCCTTCAATTTAACTTTTACCATAGTCTTTGAACCTGGTAGTAACATAATATCTTCAGATAAAACACCTGTATATTTGTGGATAGTATCTCCCCTTGCCACCACCCCATACACATTACCACCCTCTGTATCATCCCCAGCAATGTTAGTATCAGAAATAACATCCATATTAGTATCATCACCACCATTGTTATCACTGTGAACTCTGATAGAACCCCCGTAATCATTTCCCATATCACCAATGGGTTTTTTAATTTCACCTTTCTCCATAACACTCGTATCACCACCATTAATACCACCGAGCACATCTCCTCTTTCAATAACCTCCATGTCCTCCATTCTATTCACGTCCTCATACGGTAGAAAATTACCTGGTATCCCGACTGTTATCCCATTAGCACCCGCATGGATCGAAATCTTGTGTCTTCTACAAGCAGGATGACCCAGCAAAAGTTTATTGCACAACGCAATTCTTTTCATTACCAAAAATGGTTCTGTTAACACTCTGTCACCGAGAGTAAACTGTACTTGAACACAACCCAGGGTATTTAATCTATGGGCTTGCATATCATCTCCGTTTAGGGTTGCAAAGGGTAATTGGAAAATATGGATTGATACAGATTATAGTCCATTAGATTTACTGAAGCCCCCCGAGACCACAATGGCATTTACCAATCACCTGTACCCTTTTTGTTGATCGGGCTTCCAAAAATTTCGCTAATCCCTTTGCCCTCTGGTTTGACCTGCCTGGGAAGTTCTCACATTATAATTACCAGAACCTTGAGGTGTAGGTCTCGCATCTCTCCGTATCTGAGATGGACAAGACTGCCAATAATGATCAGTACTTTTACACATTCCACAATATTTAACCTCCACAATTTCTTTGCATGCCCTGGTTTATTGCAATTGAAACAGCGCAACTGCTGTTGCTTTTGATCGATCGATCTTTTGTTATACTCAACTTTTGCGCACAGACGAGGAGGAGAAAATTCCGTGTATCTTTGTACTCTATCCCTCGGGCTTGTCCCGTTAAAAATTGTACTATCTACAGTGGGACATTTAGACCTGTGTTTATCTATTTGGGTATAAAGTAATTCTTCGTCTGAAGTAGGTTCAATCTTTTCATCAAAGCTATCCACTATCACATCCGGTACCTCATGCAAGAGCAGGGAAAAATAGATCAGTTTATGAATATTATTTAGAGAGAGATTATCCCCTGTAACCCACTTAGATGTTTTCAATTTTCCTACCCAATCCGCCACTGCGTAAACAGTTTTGAACTATGTTCTACGAGACTTTTAGTGCCCTTCCAGAGTTTATAAAGACTCCGAAGGTCCCTCACCATATCTCCGTGTTCCTTTGAGCCATACGCTGTTTTCAAAAATGCTTGCAAGTCCATCCAGGTACGACATTTTGTAAATTGGAAACTCCTTGAGCGGTGGGAGAGGTCTCCCTTATTGAAATCTGGCAAAGCTTTTGCCTCTCTAAATGCCTCTACATCGTCTAATATATTCTTTCCCGCTAAATAATTATTAACTCCTTCAATAAAGATATTCACAGGCTGTGATAGTACGCCATGTACAATCCCTCTGAATGGACTACCGCCAGCACTAATGTTAGTCACGTGATGTAGTAGTGTCATAGTGTTTTTAGTGTCCGCCATTTTTCCCTGTTTCCGAAAGCTATTTTGTTCTATAAGCCTCCCCGATCTCAATAACATCAATGTATTTATATACACCGAACCCAATCAAGAAATATTAACACAAATTTTCCCCCAATAATAGATGACAAAAGGCAAACACGCCCCACGCCCAGTATCTCCAAATGATAATCCCACGAAAGCAACATAAAAAAAAAAAAAAAAAAAAAAAAAAAAAAAAATAGGGAGGGGATAGAAAAAGAAAAACGAATGCAAAATGCTTGCCAATTAATTTGCCTTGGCAACTGTGCCTGTTCCCAGTTCTCTCTCCCTCTCTCTCTCTCTGGTGTGACTCGCAACAAAATCTTCGCTCAAGTAAATTCGCCACAAACTAACACAAGAAACATGAACAACAACAAAAAGGTAAAAAAAAATATAAAAGATAAAAAGAAGAAAATAAGAAAGAAAACTCAAAAATACACTCAAGTCTTCATACGACTGGAAACCGAATTCGTATACACACCGCGAATATGCGTGAACTGCGAAACACTTTAATATGTCGAAAATTAAACTTTTCCTCTTCAGGTTTTAAAACACTATTATTTCAGAACCCCCAGATGTTGATACTGACTTAGCCCGAGAGACGAACAGCTTACCTCTGTCCGACTAATTGAATCAGCAAAAAGAGCCTTGAGTTGCCTGTGACATGATTAATAACCCCTTTTTCCTACCAAAAAAGAAAATACCCCCTCTATCGAACTGGTCACCCGTCTCTTCAGAGCGTACCTACAGCTTATAAAATATATAAAAAGCCTCTTAAACCGCCTGCCACCACTGTTCCTACCCCCCCTGTTCACTAAACTACACAAACTGGAAACTCTTACCTGTAGTCAGTAGTGCCCTCTGTCTGCAATCATGTCATTAGGCTATTAAGATCTCATAAGTACAAAAATATACTATTTATTACCCAAAGCAGTTGATTATAAAATAGGACAAAATGATTAACAAGTCATAATGGCAGAAAGCCTAAAACTGACCATAAAGAAAACCAGTAAGTTAACATTCTACCCTCCTGACTAAGAATTCTCTCCCATACCCAAAATGTCAATAAGTACATCGTATTAGTCAGGTTAGAGATTCC
>NC_061101.1:14013135-14018135 GCF_015104395.2 Macrobrachium nipponense | reverse complement strand
CAAAGTCAAGAAGAAAGTATCACTCACTGATGTCGCAATACCATGGGACACCAGAGTTTGAAGAGAAAAGAGAGGGAAAAAATGGATAAGTATCAAGACCTGAAAATAGAAATAAGAAGGATATGGGATATGCCAGTGGGAAATTGTACCCATAATCATAGGAGCACTAGGCACGATCCAAGATCCCTGTAAAGGAATCTAGAAAAACTAGAGGGCTGAAGTAGCTCCAGGACTCATGCAGAAGAGTGTGATCCAGAAAACGGCGTACATAGTAAGAAAAGTGATGGACCTCCTAAGGAGGCATGGATGCAACCCGGAACCCCACACTATAAATACCACCCAGTCGAATTGGAGTACTGTGATAGAGCAAAAAAAAAAAAAAAAAATAATAATTAATAAAAATATATTTTTTAATATCTTCCAGATATTGCATGTGGGTCCCCTGCCAAATTGATCGAAGGACTAGGGTGCGTGATTCCTGTGGAGGAAAGAATGATATGGACCAGAGCAAGAGATTACTGCCACCGGTTAGGATACAGGCTCCTGGAGGGGATCACGAATACCGACCAGCTAAATCAGTTAAAGGAGCACTTCGACCGGGGTGTCTTCAGTTTCCCACAATCAATACGTAAGTTGTGTGTCATTGTCATTGTCATTTTGCCAAGCACTGTGGCAATTAAGGCCATTCAGCGCTGAAACGGAAATTGGCAGTAAAAGGTTTGAAAGGTGTAACAGGAGGAAAACCTCAAGGCAGGTGTGTGTGTGTGTGTGTGTGTGTGTGTTGTGTGTGTGCATGTGTGTGTGTGGTGTGATGTATGTGTGTGTGTGGTGTGGTGTATGTGGATTGTATGTACGTGTCCATGTGCAAACGTATGTGAGATGGCGTTTTCCACATTTATAATATTTTCATTCCTTTTATATACACATAATAACATACATGGGGACTGTTAAGCATCATAATATATTTTAACATTAATTCTCCATCCGCGCACATCTTCCAAACCATGATTAGTATTGATTCTTTCCTTGCTTTTATTCTGTTTTCTTAACGCATATCGCAAAGTTATACATTGCACTTACTATTCACACCGCAGTCATTTTCCATCGAAACTAAGCTAAAGAGACGCTTTCTATTACCGCAGATGACGTGTGGTTAAGGAATCAAAGACAAAAGTGGGTGGAAGGACCCAATACCCAAGTTCCCAACCTAACATGTGGCACAGAGGTCAGCCTGATCAATCGGATTCCTGTGGGTATGTTGCTCTGCAGATATCGCCCCCTACACTCTGGGATAACAAGTGTCTTACGTATTCAATACCCTTCTTTTGTCAGGCAATGCTTGAGTGAGGAAACTCTTGTAAGCGTGCCTTTGCATTTAGCTTCATGGGGAATTGTTATTTTCTGATTCCTCTTTACATACTTATACTTAGATATGTTAGAAATCAATGTTAGCCCATTTTCAAATGACGAATACAACATTAGTGTAATTGTAATTGAGATTGGTGCAGTTTTTATCAATTTGAAGGAGAATGAAAAGTTTCTGCTCAACTATACCTACATATAGATATATATATATATATATATAATATATATATATATATATATATATATATATGTGTGTGTGTGTGTGTGTGTGCGTGTATATATATAATATATATATATATATATATATATTTATATATATATATATATATATATATAATAAAGGCAAAATCCAAGAATGAAAGTGAAACAATGGAGTAACTGCAGAGAGGCCTTTCGACTTGTCCTTAGCAAAGGATAACAAGTAGAAAGGTCTCGTAGCAATTATACCACAGTTTCATCCTCCTTCTTGGATTTTGCATTTATTCATATATTCATCACGTTCCAGATTTTCGTGATTATCTATGTATATCTTAAGAAACAATGTTAACCTATTTTGGAATGATATATATATATACAAAGTTTGTGTAACTGTAACTGAGATAATTAAACTAAGTAGAAGTGAAAACTAGTCGAGCTGTTTACCTTTCACCTCAGTTCAGAATATTGTTATCGAGAGACATTTGGAAAAGTGATTTAGCGTTTACTGATGTTGGGAATCATAAACGATCATTAATACCTTTATTCGTGGCCTTTGTACCTGCATTACAACAAGAATACAAAGAGAAAGAAAGATTTTGAGTAGACTTTTGTGTAGACTTCGGTATATATAATGCTGATGGTGAACACAGCAGTTATATTAATTGAGGACTGATGCGACATAAAGTAGACAGGTAACTTTTATTCGAGACAACGAGGCTTAAAATTCATTTCAGGAATACACAATATCGGGCACATATCACACGCAAGCCGTGATTCATTCTTAAAAAGAACTCTCAGTATAAGTCTGTTTGAAATGTGGAATTTCTTTCAATCCCTCGAAATATGTTTCCATCATTATATACCCGGTATCCTTAGGGATGAACTTACATTATATGTCAATCTTTCCCTTTGCTTCAAAGCAAGAATATAATTTCCCTTCACGGTTTGCGATTTACCGCTATGAATTGCTTGTAGTATCATATCGTCGCTTGTTAAAAGCTAAATTTTCTCATTTCACGACCTAATGTTTTCTACAACTAAAGCATTTTGTTTTCTTGCCTTAGCATAGCACTAGATTTCATCACTTCCTCTTGGCTAAGAATACTGTTCATGTGTTGCCAGCATAATATGATGGACAATGTTTCCGTGACTCCATCCAGGTTAGGAAGATTCACCATCTATCTAAAGGAAAAAAGAGGGTCTTAATAAAAGTACCTTTTCCATCTTAAAAATTAAAAAATAGGGTGAAAAAATGGAATAGCCCTTTCTATCTGGCGTTTTTATGATTTTTTTTTTTGGGATTATTTTAATAGATAAGATTCTTGATTGGCATTCACTTCTGGAGTGAAGGTACGTTGACAATGGCCCTGGCCTCTTATCAACGAATAAATGCAATTAATGGTTTTTAGATGCAACCGAGCAATTCTTTATTTGCTTGTCATTGTTTACGTGTAGGTCTCGATATAAAAGACCATTTTGCTGTCAAGCGAGAGACAGCTAACAAAAGGGACACAACTGTGCTTGTCTTTTCTTGATGTCATATCAACTTTTACATGTGCATGGCATTTGAACATTTTGCCTAATAGGACTGTTGCTTGCTTGAGCTATTTGTTGTCAGGGCCTAAACTGAGAGAAGATTCCTTTGGACATGTCGCCTACAACCTTGACATGCTGTGGATATGAAAAGCTTTTTTTCGAAATCTGGTTCTTTCACTACGATTCTGTTTTGACAGCTATATCACAAACTCCTTCCATATGAAAAGACGCATTCCCTTGTCAAAGAAATGCTGGAATAATGTGTTTTTGGTATGAGTGAACTTTAAAAGTTTTATGAATTGTAATGGTGAGGAAATCTCTCTTAGATTACAACATTCCATTATGCCAGTAAGTTTACATTGAAACAATAAAAGGCACCACGAAACAATAATAACAACAATCTGGAATTGCATTTCATTCGAACCATTTGTAATCACTGGGTTGTCAACTAGATTTATATGCATTAATTAAACTGAATGAATTTATTTTTACCCAAGTGCAACGGAAGTTTATGTCGCAGAATAATTGGAAATTATATTGGCCATTTGTATTTGTATTCATTTTTATTTCTGCCAGCGTTTTCGATGAGGCTCTGTCCATGACATCAATAAAACTTATCTCAATGCAAGCATATCACTGAATTCATTACCTGATCAGCGGGTATGTGAACGTTTTATTGCTTTACTGTCTTTTCCTTATTTTTTTGTATGTTATTTGTGATACCTTAAAATCTTAGGTCTGTAATCCGAGCGTTAACATTTACAGTAAATTGCTTTTAAGGAATTAGGCGTCATACACTCTCCTAGTCTGTATATATGTATTGTATATAAAAAAAGGTCCAGGAATCCACCAAACATATTGAAGAATATTTTATTAGGAACGTTTCATATTTCTTCAGAGTACATCTTCAGCCTGTAATTATAAATTGTGACAATTTAATTAATAGTAAAATAATATATTAAGACTAAAATATCAAGATAATAAGTTAATTAAAAACCTTAGAGAAAATTTAAAACAAGCAATAGACTAAAACTTTAAGAAATATGGTAATTAAAATTTTCAGAAACATTTAAAACAAAAAATGAGAGGACAAGTACCCTAAGTAAAAGTAAAGAAGGGAATGATTTGAAAACACAGTTCGGCCCAGATCTCAGTTATGCTAAATACAACGGTTACTAAAAGTGAGATATTCTAGTCACTTAGGTGTTAGCTACAGAACAGGACAACGAATAACAAATCCAGAATAACAAATCCAGAATTATCCAATATCCGTAACCACGCCAAAATATGTAAAATTAAAATTGATAAAAACATTTCTCAATCATTGACAGCACTCCCAACAATACTTAACGACACTCGAGTCATTATACATCAAACGACTGGTTCCTTCTCTAAATTGCTAACGTGGCTGCTGCCACGTTGTATTTAGCATAAAAAAAAAAATCTGAGATCTGGGCCGAACTGTGTTTTCAATCATTCCCTTCTTTACTTTTACTTAGGGTACTTGTCTCTTCATTATTTGTTTTAAATGTTTCTGTAAATTTTAATTACCATATTCTTAAAGTTTTAGTCTATTGCTTGTTTTAAATGTTCTCTAAGGTTTTTAATTAAACTTATTTTAGTCTTAATGTATTATTTTACTATTAATTAAATTGTCACAAATTTATAACTACAGGCTGAAGATGTACTCTTAGAAGTATGAAACGTTCCTAATAAAATATTCTTCAATATGTTTGGTGGATCCTGGACCTTTTTAATGCTCTCATCTGATTGTATTATATATTATATATATATATATATATATATATATATATATATATATATATATATATATATAGATCTTATTGAGAAAAAAACATTAATACTTAAGAAAATGTATGTTATGAGAATGCATTATAACG
>NC_061101.1:13995635-14000635 GCF_015104395.2 Macrobrachium nipponense | reverse complement strand
TCTTCCTGTATCTTATTGTCATAATGCATTGTGCTCAGTAAAATTACTGCCTTATTGATCTTCGGAACATAGCTGCATACCATAAGATGGTGATCTTTGCTGAAGCCAAACTTTGTTGATTGCACTTTGCGATACCGGGATGCTTGAAATGATAGGAGTATTTGCCGTTTATTTTTTCTAAGTGTTCCCAATAAATTACTTCAGAAATAATATTATGGAAAAACTATTTGATATGTAGATTAGGCAGAGTGCTCTAAGCTTAGAAAACACATAGCTTTTAGAATTGCACCAAACCAAAATAGAGAAGAATTAAGGACACGGAAGACCGATGGGGTCCCTACAGACACCAGAGGTATATTTTTAGCTGTCATTCCCTTAAAATTGATTATCCTAAGCTATTAAAACTTGTGAATATTCATAAACCACTAATGATAAAATTAATCGCATATAGGTATTTTTTAGTAGATAGCGAAAGAGATATGTCATACTAAAGACTCACTGGGGGTCTCAGGGACCTCACCAGTCCACGAAGGGTTAATGCTGTTTCTAACCCTCAAATACCTTTCGCGCTCAGGTATTCGCTGATTTGGAGCCAGCATTAACTCACCTCGACCTAGGTAGTGTTGTAATGCTTATGACAGCAAGTAGCCATTATATAAGTCATATCACATTACCGTGATTCATATGCATACATCGAGCTACTAATGTCCTTTAATATGTAATTCACTCTACCTCAGAATTAATATATTTTCACATATGCTTAATTGAAGGGGAATTTTTATTAGGCGATAATAGAATTGTCGGCGCCCGGGCGCAAACCCAGGACACCATACAAATCCAAGAACGTCAGTGAAGCTTTTACCCACTCCACCACCGCAAGAGGCTATAAGTTAATGCCGTCTCTCACCCTCAAATATCTTTCGCATTCAGGTATTCGCTGATTTGGAGCCAGCATTAACCCAACTCAGATGGGGGGGATGGTGATGGGAGAAATTCGTTCTGATATTGGCCCTGATTCAGAGGTGGTTGGGGGCCCCTGCATTACTTTCCAGCTGTGACTAAACTCTGCCCTTTCAGTGTACAGAATGTTTTTGGTAGATCTTATATAACCTAAGGAGGGAAAATTTCAGAGTTTCAGGGGTTGGTAGGTGGGGTGGGGAGTGGGGGATTGTGACCACAGATTGGCAGGCTCAAACTGGTTCTAGGACCACACAAAACGCAGTATAGGGAGATGATAATGTCACATACGGTGAAAAGTTGCATGAGACAAAAATGGTTGAGAACCAATGGCCACAAGAATGTTTCTGGTTTAACCTCGACTATACTCTCTATCCAAACACACACACACACACAAAGTATGTCTGATCACTGAGCCATCTCTACATAAAAATCCAGTAGCTCAGTCAAATCTAATACCTCAAAATAGCAGAATCTTTCTTTTATTTGTCTCAACTCTAACTAAATTCATATATCATTCTTCTTCCACCAAATTCTTATATTATCATTCTTAATTAAGACTTTTATATTTCAGATTTCTTGTTTATCACTATTTCGCGGCATAGGTGCGTTGTAACTTGAGCTGGGGAGATCACATTCTTCCTGGGGAGATCACTTTCTTCCAACTGCCAAATCTACCTGTCCATTATTGGATAAATAGCTTGTGTGCTGTAGAAGCTCTCATTTATCTTAGTTATGAAACATCATATTAAACTTATTTAGAACTCCTTTGAGCTCTTCGTTCATATTTGTGAGGATTCTGTTACCTCTCCTCAACAAGAACATATTTATGGCATTTCACTTCATCTGGGATCTTACTCCCACCTCATCTCCCAATACTCATACTCTCAGCTGGAAGCTTGCTACGGAACCAAACAAATTAAGTACAGCGAAAATAAAGGGGTTACACCGTTCTACATTAGTGTGTCTCAGCCGTCTCGTTTTGCAAATCAAAAGACAATAAATCTGTGATACCCAAGGTATGAGCAAGCGGATTTCCGTCACTGTAAGAAAAGTCAGTCTTTAAGTTAACAAAATCATTATCTGGCAAGAAAATCGCTTGCATATCAATTTCCAAAATTATGTTGCTTGATATAAAAAATAAGTATTCTGTCCATTCAATGACTGAGCCATGATTGAATTGAATATCCTTTGTTTTGGAACCAGTCCCACTCGAGAAAAATGCCTGAAAGATCAGCACTATTTCAACCAAGATAAGCTTCATGTTGGAAACCTGCAAATAGTTAATTATATGTAATTACACATGTTTAAATTAGCTACCTTTTGATGCAATGATATACAGATAAAAATATATGATAAAAACTTAAATATTTTCATACAAGTTTCATTTATACAAGTTTATTATGTAAGTTTTATATATATAGGTATAAATATATTCATCTCCCTTTTTTTTCAAACTCCCCTATCACTAGCTTCGAACATGAGCCAGTGGGACTACTCACATGTCAGTAGGCTGTGCTATGTTTGATCCCTTAGCCTATTTGCCATTAGTATTTCGAGGATATTGAACGGCCCTTCGAATTTAGGCGTTAGTTTATAGTTCAGACAATTGCGCATGTATATTTGTATATAGATTCTATCATCTGCTGCATATAGTTTTGTTTGTTTGGCGATTTTGTCATGATTCCTTTTCATTATTATTTGAGCTTCTTCTAGATTCTTTCAAAGTATATTGTACCTGCTTACGCTTGCATTCACAACATCCCTCAAGGGATTTGTTAAATTGTTTGTGAGTGTAATAATATGGAAAGGCGTCCTAGTGGGAGTGCCATAGAGTGCTTCATGTGGCATATTTTTTATAGAAATATAACTGATTAAGAGTACTTAAAACCGTGGGGATGGCTATATCCCAATTGGGATCCATTCCCCCAAGTGTGACTCGTAGGATGTTTAACACCTTCCTATTTACCCTTTCTACTAACCCATTTGACTCTGGGTGATAAATCATGGTATTGATTTTCTTAATGCATCGGAATTTGCACAACGAGTTAAGAAAATGATTATTGAATTCTCCACCAGAGTCGGAGATGACCATGTGTGGAATTCCGTGTTTACAGATGTATGATTCATAGAATTTCCTAGCGCCTTCAATTGCGGTTTTTGTTTTCAATGGTAATAATTCCCTGTATCTGGTCAAGGCATCGATTAACACTAAGAGGTGCTTATTTCCTCTGTCAAACTCGTAAAACACTGTTAATAATTCTAAGTGTACTCTTTCAAAGGCACAGGGTAGGCCCCCAGACTGACAGGTGTCTTAGTGTGCCCTTTGTTTTCTTAGCAAATGTGACAGTTAGCTATGTGTTTTTTTTTTTATATCTGTAAGCATTGTAGACCACTACAATAGTGATTTGGCTCTCTGTGACATGATAGAGAAACCCGGATGACCATGTAAGGTATTGGAATGCAACCAGTTTAGGACGATTGGTATAAGAGAGATTGGTACTACTACCTGGTTGTTGGTCACCTGCAGTGTGCTTTGGGTTTTCCTCGTCACGGACCTACACAGAATATTATCTTTGATTATATAATTCTGCTGCGCATACTTTATATATTCTTTTTCTTTACGATTTCCGTTCATAGCATCTATTATTTTACTTAACTGCGGATCTTTCTTTTGTTCAGTCTGTACCAGTTCAGCACTCCAACCCGTGTCGTCAACGTGCGCCATCATTTCGATTAATGAGTTTTCTTGTTCGGATACTCTTTAACAATGGGTACGGTTGTTGCGATATTTTCTAATTCAGCTAATAGTTCTGTGCAAGTTGGCGCAGGGTTCCGGGATAATGCGTTAGTGATGATATTGACTTTCCCAGGCAAGTATCTTATCTTTGCACCAAAGTCCTGAATGATCATATGCCACCGAGTTCTTTTAGGACTGTGATTAAAGCCTTTCAAGAAGTCGGTGAGGGGCTTATTGTCAGAAAGGACCTTAACAGGATAGCCGTATATTATGAACTTAAAATGTACTAGTGAGTTAACGATACCTAGCCCTTCTTTGTCTATTACTGCATATTTACTTTCAGGGGGCTTCAGTTTACGTGAATAAAAAGCTATTGGGAAAAAGTGTATATCATATTGCTGAAGTAGTACCCCTCCTACCCCCTGGTCTGAGGCGTCAGTTGCGATAAAGAATTCCTTACTGAAATCAGGAAATTTTAAGATAGGTGAACTGAAAAATTTTTCTTTCAAGGTATCGAACGCCTGTTGATCCGTTTCAGACCACATAAAATCTGCGCCTTTCTTCATAAGATCAGTTAAAGGAGCTGCTATGATTGAACAGTTGTGCACGAACCTACGATAGTAGCCTCTCCAGCCCAGAAATTGTTGTATTCCCTTAACGTTAGTAGGGACCGGAAAGTTACGGATAGTAGACACCTTATCATGGACTATCTTAAGAACTTGACTTGATACCGTAAAACCTAAATAGACTAATTCTGACTTTAAAAACTCGCATTTAGATATTTTTACTCTTAAATTGTGTTGTCTTAATCTTTATAGTACTAGTTCGAGTTTATGCAAATGTTCTTCTAAGGTATGAGAAAAGATTACAAGATCGTCCATATAGGCATGAAGCGTTTCTCCCAGAAAGTCTTCAAACACGATATTAATCATTCTGGTAAATGTAATTGGAGCACAACATAAGCCGAAAGGCATACGCAAAAATTCATAGTCTCTCCTGGCTGTGCTGAAGGCTGTATAAGGGGTATTTTCCTTAGCTAAGGGTATCTGGTGAAAGCCTTTACGTAAATCCAAGCTCGTGAAATATCTATTCTGTCCTAACAAGGATAAGATATTGTCGGTATATGGCACCGGATAATGATCAGGAATCATTTGCTCGATTAAGCGATGGAAATCTACACATCTTCGCCAAGTCAAATCTTTTTTTGGTACAACAATTAAGGGAAAGTGATAAGGGCTACTCGATTTCCTAATGACTCCTTCTAACATTTTTTTACTTCATCATTGATATCATTCTGATATTT
>NC_061101.1:13985635-13990635 GCF_015104395.2 Macrobrachium nipponense | reverse complement strand
TTGGGATTTAACTCACTGAGCTCGAGAGGGGCCCTATATCATCTGCCTCAGTATTATATTGTACAATAAACCTCCAATTACACTATATTCAGAATGTCTGTTTCCTAAGTTCAGTTGTTGACCAATTTTTCTTGTAAAGTAATTCATTCTTATTTTGCTGTTAAACTTTTATGCCCAGATATCGTTGGCTGAATTTTATATTTGCTGACGGATGACGTAGAACAAGGCGTGATCCGACCTTCCACCTACTCGTGGCACGTGCTAAGATCTACGGTCAAATAGAGCGTTGTTTCACCAACGAAAATTAAAATAAATACGCTATATAATATTAGAAATAACTGTTCTGTACTGTTTAACATGTACATTATTTATTTTCTACATTCTAATAAATTAAGCATAAATACCTTTTTCAGACCTTTTTAGGCTTTCATAAACCTTTCCTACCCCCCTAACAAGAACAACAGCAAGAACAACAACAACAAAGTATTTTGAAGCCTTACTCCCGAGTAAGCGACATTCTTCAAAAACTTCTGAGTAAATATTGTAAAACCCTTCAAAAATATCTGTGTAAATATTACAAAAATCTTCAAAAACATCTGTGTAAATGTTGTAAAAACCGTCAAAAACATCTGAGTAAATATTTTGGAAACCGTCAAAAACATTTGAGTAAATATTGTAAAAACCGTCAAAAACATCTGAATAAGTATTGCAAAAACCCTCAAAAACATCTGTGCAAATATTGTACAAACCTTCAATAACATATGTGCAAATATTGTAGAAACCTTTAATAACATATGTGCAAATATTGTAGGAACATTCAATAACATCTGTGCAAATATTGAGAAACCTTCAATAACATCTGTGTAAATATTGTAGAAACCTTTAAAAACTTCTGAGTAAATATTGTCGAAACCTTCAATAACATCAAGCCTTATCATGGAAAACAACCTTTGTGGTAAGAGCCGTCCCCGGCTGACAAGTGTGTTGTCATGTACCAGTCGACGCGCCAAACTGCAAATTGCAAGTCGCAATATATGTCATACATTGGAATGCGCACAACACCTTTATCAAGTCGCTTAACGACCCACTTAGCCAGCTGAGGTATTGAAAACACGTTATACAGTGAATAAGGATGCAGTCGTAAGGGGGGAAGTTTAGCTCATAACACTATAATCACAGATAATGTCTCACAGAAAAAGGCATTTTCATTTCTTGAGATGACCCTGATTTTAAGAAGCGTATGACAATGTTTAGGAGGGGTCCATTCTATCACCACCATCCCCTCTATATGGAAAGAGGAGTTAATTTGCGTGTGTGGGGGGGGGGGGGGGGGGCGAGTACGCAAGTGGTTACGTGAATTTCTTTTTAATGTTATATTTCAAAAAGTGCAGAATTATTTTACATAATGATAAAAATAAGTAAAAATCACTTAATGGTTTCGACATATTTATGTGTCACTTCCTATTGAACATTTTTCCCTGTAGCTAAGCCAAATCGCGTTGTGAGGTTTAACAGACTACTAAATACATTTCGAAAATAATGCATTTAAATATTCCATAAAAGAGGGGACAAAGAGCCAACCTGGTTACAGCCGAATTTTCATTCTTTCAAGTTACCATATTTTGAAACACTGTCTTGGCCGTCTTTTGCATCCCAAAACCTCATCAATACAGCTAAAATGAATAAAATGTTTACGTGGCTATTGTGCAAATACCAAGGAAATTATGGCAGTTCACGTCTATTAACACTTCAACAATTGTATGGAAGAGGTGGGGAGAAATATTCGTAGGAATAATAATTTCCCAATTAAATTGTTATGATATACTGAGAAATTAATGTACTAGGATGAAGAACGTTTTTGTATTAGGCAACGTTGCCCGATCTGCGTGAAACAAATAATAATATTTTCTAACGTTCATAATAAACAAAAGTGAACGGTTACTGTTGCATCAGTGCAGGGATTTTTGATGAAGTGAGCAATTGCTGACTTTCTAAAGAGAGTTCTCAAAATTGTTAGAGAAGTGTCTAATTGATGGAAAAATAACGTTACGAAATAAAGCGTGACCACATAGACTTTCAGAGACCAAAATGGAATGATAAAACAAGCAACTAATAAGAGGAGAAAGCACGCATAGTAAATGACAGCTTCTTTCGAAAAAGACTTTTAGACGATGGATATCCAGCAGTAAAAAAAAAAAAAAAAAAAAAATCTTTCTGTCCAAGCAATTACGATGCGAAAAATACTTTCTACCACAACAAATTTCTTTCATAGAAAGCTGAAAGTTTGAAAGTTGCGACCCTAGTAACGAGAGAGAGAGAGAGAGAGAGAGAGAGAGAGAGAGAGAGAGAGAGAGGAGGTTTTTCACAAAAACGATATCTCCCAATTGCATACAAAAAACTGAAATGATTTAGATACACTAATCTTTGTCAATTCTAAAGAGGTTATTTTTGGCAAAAAAAAAAAAAATGGCGTTTACTTTTTTTATGCATGAAATTCCTTTATAAAATTATAATTTTAATTTACATGACGCGCTTATTTGCAAGAAAGAAAAAAAAGACAAGAAAGCACAGGCACGCAAACACACATACGCACCTTGGCTAATATTTGCTAGGACGATGGATTCTAACCCCCCTACCCACAGCCCCCCCACCCCCAACACTAACCAGTACACCCAGCAATTAGTGGTTACCAAAGTCTGATGGGGTCAAGAAAAAGGTATGCACAGACACACAGACACAGACACACATATTAATGTGCATATAATGTTGGAACGAATAGTCACATAAGAGAACACTTTCCGTCTTACGACGTAAAATCAACAATCGCCCTAAACGAAGTGAAGACGGAAAAAAAGTTCAGTTTCCCCACGCATCATCGTTCGTGGAAATGCCGAGTAACTAATCGACGAATCCTGCGTTGCTGGGAAACTCTAACTATGAAATTGTCCTTGAACTGTCGTCGCTGCGGGATGCGAGGTGACTTGCAGATCTCCCTCGTGTACACTCGAGCCTTGGGGAAGAACAGTATATTATAGTGCATCTCACCAGACACTTTTGCTTATTCCTCCAGCGTCAGGCGAAGATATTGCATCAAATCTAAGACGTTTCAGTATTTCAACTAAGGCAAAAACATCGAGTTTTGCTGTTGCTTTTGAAGAATGACGAACAATATTCGAAGACTAATTTCGATCATATGGTTATGGAATCTCTGTGTTGGTGACATTGTGGAAGAAAATCTCATAAGGTATGAGTCGACAAGTGATATTGAGGGACTCGCCGTAACAACTCGAGGTATGTTGTGATATTGTTACTGTTGTGACTATTCCAAACATTAATAAACACAGTACGCTATTACGCTAACACTGATAGGATTGTATTGGATACATTCTTCTATTTGCACGAATTGAAGAAAACTTGGAAGACACAGACTGCTTTCGTTTCATTTTTACAGATGTTCGCTGCTTTCAATATCGTATGCGAATCTATTACTAAAAATTCAATAAGAGGGCGGCGTTGTTATAAATTACAGTGAATTCAGAGGGCGGCGTAGTTATAATTAGAGTGAATATCATTTTTAACGGCGAACAACTTGAAGAAAAAAATATAATTGGGTTTGGGTTTGCCAACACCCCCCCCCCCCCCCCACCCCCCCCCCCCCCCCCCGCCCCCACCTCGCCCACCAGAAAGTTTCGATGGGTGGGCAAGAACAGAGTAGGATAGAATCTAGAATGTGGGCCGAAGGCAAAGCGCTGGGACCTATGAGGGTCATTAAGCGCTGAAACCTATGAGTGTCATTAAGCGCTGAAACTGAAATTCACCACAGAAACGTATGCAAGATGTAACAGGAGGAAAACCTCAGAGCAGTTGTACTATGAAATCAATTGTTTGGAGAGGGTGGAAGGTAAGAAAAAACATTGAGCATACAGGTACAGTAATAGGAATGGAAGGGCTGCAGCTAAGGGGCGCTGGAAAGACCCTTGAGAAATGCTTGCAGTACACCGCATGAGGTGCACTGACAATAACCGTCAGTCAAAATCTACGTTATATTATATTTCACTCATTTTGGGAATTTCCAATTTCCTTTCATTCCGTATTTGGAATTTTCCCTTAATTTCGTGTAGGGTATTTTACACTATCGTGAGTTTTCCTTTTAATTCCTACAGGGAATTTTCCACTAAAGTGAATATTTACTTTTAATTTCCTATAGGAAAATTTCCAATATCGTGAGAATTTTCTTGTAATTCCTATCGGGAATTTTCCAATTTCCAAGTTCTCAATGTTCGTAAGGAGAATTTTCCAATATCGTGAATTTCCCTTTAATTTCTTAAAGATAATTTTCCACTATCGTGAATTTTCCTTCAATTTCATGAAGAGAATTTTCCACACTATTGATTCTTTTTCCTTTACTAACAGAACTGAAAAACATAAAATTCAACGTGAACGTTGAAGTTCAACTTCAAACAACAGGCAGCCAATATACAACAGTTTAAAATTAATATTGCAACAGTAAATTGGGATTCACAATGAAACAGATTGACTATCTAATGATACGAGACATAATTATGCCACCACTTAAAAAAAAAAAAAAAACTATCAGCAAAACCAATCAAGCAAAGTCATCACAAACTACCTTTAGTAAAAACCAAATAAAATAAACAGATTGACTTGCAAAATATACGGGACCTTATTAATTAAAAACACTGTCACTTCATTAAAAAAAAAAAAAACTGTTAGCAAGAAGAGATCAAGCAAAGTTGACATCACATCACCTTAACACAAACAAAGTTGCTTTAGTAAATACCAAAATCTGAAACAGACAGGCTTGCAAATTATACGACACTTAACCACTTCAAAACACTAACCAAATACAGTGAAAAAACACCAAGTTATATCGTTGCATTTACCTTCATGATGATCACAAGCTTTGAATATCATTAACAGCGTGCTTTAAAAGCTATGTAAGCAGGGAGCATTGGGTTACAGAACTGCAAAAACGTCTT
>NC_061101.1:13958135-13978135 GCF_015104395.2 Macrobrachium nipponense | reverse complement strand
TTCAGCCGATAAATAATACAGCAAGGCGTTAACATTCCTTGAAAACGATGTTTAATTAAACTAATTTTGTCCTTTGATCAATAAAATAATTTGCATGACACATTTAGTGGGCCTAAATTGGACTTCTGATTTTCCCACATGATTAGCCTAGGTCTATTTTCAGCAGCATACTCTATCGCATACGTAATATTGATGAATATTTAAATCGACCATACCATATATATATATATATATATATATATATATATATAATATATATATATATATATATATATATATATATATATATATATATATATTAATCTGCTTTATTTGATTATTCCCGTTATTCTTGTTTTATTATTAGCCATGTTCGCCTTTCTTCTTATCCTTTTCATAATTGCTTAACATAATTAACTCAGACCTTATTCAGTCTTATTTTTTATCGAATTCCTAGCATATAGTCCTGTTTCATTTGGACACGTTGGAAAGCTGTGTGAGTCAAAACTGACGAATACATTAAGAAAGGCTTACTTTCATTAAAGCTTTCTTAGGTTGATCAAAATAGAAATTAATTCAAATTAGTTTCACATGTATGCCTAGACCTACTACCATAAGCATATTATAAGTAGCTGAAAGGATAAGAAAAATATGAAAGGTGACGTTCTCGTTTAAGTCTATTTCATATGTTTTTTTTTTTTTTTTTTTTTTTTTTTTTTTTTTTTTTTTTTTTCCCAAGTAAAACCTACTGCTTTAATCAAGGGTTGCTCTTTGACGGCTACAGGGTGTAACACGAGTGTATGTGTAAGTGTTTACATAATAAAAATATGGAATGTTAGTCCATATATATAAAAGTCTAAAACTAAAGAGGTCAACCAGATTGCTTGCAGGAATGTGATCAGACTAGAGACGCTAAAGATGACGTATACAATAAGTATGTAGGCTAAGATAACATGCCGTCACCTGTAGTCATTCAATTGTTTATAAACATTAGTCCAAGCTCCCTGCTTGAGACAACTACCCCGACCTATAATTCAAACGGCCTACGTGATCTGTAGCGTGTCTCATTTTGATTGTGTGTTCGTATGAAACTATGTCATTTGTATGTATGTTCATATGTTCGAACTACTGTCTGTTCCTTCATAACTTGTAACAGAGATGGGAGACAGGCAGAACAGAGTTAGCTATCGTCACTAGAAGACCTGTACCTCTTTACCTAAGCTTTATCATGTAGAGGAATAGGATTAGCCATCATCATTGGCAGAAGCGATCAAGCTATCGTTATTAGAAGACTTGTACAATCATACCTGATCTTCACCATGTAAAACTTCAGAAGAATATATATCTATTTTTATACTTCGTGTTTTCTACAAGAACCTCCTCACCGAACCATGAGTTTAACACATCGTCGTAATAACCAACAAGATAGTACCGACTTCGTAAGTGATCTACAAACCCCAAGACACTCCATTGAAGATGGAAGTGCAATACCAACCGACTTAGCGTATAGATTATCGCAAGTCTAACATTACCTCATAGGGCGCCTTATCATACAAGGCACAAGCCCTAATATTGGTGGCCAGCGTACCAGACAAACTCTACAACGTCCTACGAAGAAAAACCAGAATAATAAATCATGTATCATAAGAAGTCAACGACGACGGAAGCAGCAGATTCTTCAAGCAACCTAGTATCATCGTTAGTGAGCGACTTCAGAAAACAATAAGAACTTTTCAACGACGACGAAAGCAACAGATTCTTCAAGCAACTTAGTATCATCGTTAGTGAATAACTTCAAGAAACAAAACCGACGTGTTCTTTTTCCTACGGCAACGCAAGCTTCGTCTCTCATTAGAATCATTCAAGAAAACATCGTTAGTGAGCGTTTCCGGCACTTCAAGAAACAAACCGAACGCGTCTGCAGCATCGGATCTTTCAAGGGCTCGAATCATCGAAACAACGCGCACGGGGGAAACTGAAGCCAAACCAGGTCATCCGCTAAATAGAGAAGGAGGACCAAGGCCGTGTGTCGTTATCGGAACACCGTGACTTCCCACAAAAGCAAGCTAAGTACAATTTTTATTCATTTGGAGTAACTTTGAGTGTTTCCTTTGCAGGTCGAATTTCGTTATTCCTGTGGCTGAAGTTACGAGACATTCTTAATCTTACTTTTTTACAGAAATTATCTACATCATTGAGATTTCGCTACTGCGAGTTTTTATCTTTGAGTGTCTGTTTCCAGAAGTTCTACTGAAATATCATAATCATATACTATGTTAATTTTATCATTTTGGTGTGATTATTAATCCCTTAGTAACAAATCATATTAAACAGTGAATATGCGTTTACGCAGTGGACGTCTGTATTTATACAGATGCATGGATAGGGTCGTTAAGCACCGTAGTGATTAGAAAACACACAAAACACAAGTGGAACACCCGTACAAATCTATATAAATTAGAGGTAACACTATTTCGGGTCATGACAATAAATGCTCCTTTGCAAAGTCCCGATCGCAGTTTTAGCCTTGAGTTTTTGAGTTATATAAAGTATCGAACCTCAATGGACTCAACTTAACTTTAAAAATATGGCTGGATTGCAAGGGATAACATGTCTGTAAAAAACTTTCATCAGGCTAAATGCGCTGACCAGGATCCCTCACTATTTCAAATTTTAGCAAAGAATGAAGTACAAACAGTTAATATTGAATGCAGTAGTGATAACTTGTCTTATTAGTAATCGCTCAGTTCCTAATAGTTCGTCATTCATTGATTTATACGTAACCAGCAACATAATGCTAAAAACACACAATACGTTGCCGATGGTAATAAAAAGAAGGATCCTAATTATTACAAAAAGAAATAGAAACAGTAGCCCGTTCAGAATCAAACAAGCAAACTCGGTGACTGTGTCACCTAGTCAAGCGGTCAAGGTCAGTTAAATCTGCCGAGTTTTCAAAGCAAAGCAAATTCCACACAATAAGCGACTCTAGCAGAGTGGGGAAAAGCGATGTTGGTTCATACATACCGATATCTTTTTGAATTAAAAAGGATTTTTCCTATGAAACACACGACCGTATAAAGTAATCAGAGCAGGTTTCGTTTTTTTTTTAATACGTAAGTTATTATAAGTAGTGGTGGATAAAGCCCGACTGTACGCGCCGTAAAAATTAGAATATCTTGTTTATTTCTTTAGTAGACGTAATATCCTGTATTTACGGACTCACCGTCTGTTGTTCGAACTTCTCTAATGAGAAGTCCGGATAAGCGAGCGCTTACAGATACCTCTATAGTATAAAAAACATAGATCTGTATCTAGTGTAATTGTAAGATCCATCTAGGGGTATACAAAATATTATCTTACATCCTGCAAAATAAGGCGTGTTTATCAAAGGAAAATCCTATAAACCTTCAAACATATTAAAATCCGTTTGAACAAAAATGAGACAGTTAATCAAATAATAACTTATATAAAGGAACTATACATTTGTCTCATAAATCGTAACATTGTTCAAATGACCCAACAGAATTCTCCCACAACCGCAGTCGCACTTTGCACGCAAAATCTCGAGAAGCATGCACCCTCGAATGTCTTAGTGCGTGTAAAAAAGACTTTGCTGGGAAATGAAATTTTAATCCTTCCCGACTCTCTGAAATATAACGATTTCCGCTGCAAACAAGTTAATATAGTAATCCACAAAAACCTATACATATAAATAATCGCATTTCTTTTATTGTTGCTAATTTTTAATCCCGCCCAACCAGTCGTGGATGAATCTCTCTGATAATCTATCTAAAGTAATATCAGTAAAGTCATTCAAGCAGAGGTGATTCAGCAGAAACTTTTTTTTATCTTTTATCTGAATACCACGAAGTTTCTCCACTAGCGAGTGATTTCTGGGAAAAACGGATGTAATTTAACACAAAATACGGTCTAAGGACAAACATAAAGCTATATACGTACCTTCGTATAGAATCTCACTGAAATTTCAAAACAGAGGTAAATAACGCAGTTGAAAAATGTTAGTAATAGGAGTCATTAGGAAATCAAATAGCCCATATAATTTTTCCCTCAAACGTCAGAATAAATTTTTTTTTTCACCAACTTGGACTTACTTAAATGCTTTTACCAGATACCATTACCTAAGTGATTGTACCTCATACACCGTTTTCAGCACACTCAGGGGACATTATCAATTTTTACGTATGCCTCCGGCTTACGTTGCGCCCCAATTACAATATAGTGTTTGGAGACTTTTAGGGGATACCCTACATGCCTATATGGATGATCTTGTAATCTTTTCTAATACCTTAGAAGTACATTCACATAAACTAGAGCTAGTGCTACAGAGACAAAGACAAGTAATCTCAGAGTAAAATATCTAAATGTGAGTTTTTAAAAACCGAACATGTTTATCTAGGTTTTATGCGTCTAGTCAAGGTCTTAAAGTAGTCCATGGTAAGGTGTCGGCTATTCATAACTTCCGGTACCTATTAACGTAAAAGGGGGATACAGCACTTTGGCGCTGTAGTGGGTATTACAATCGTATGTAAATATGTAACTCTTCAATCATGACAGCTCCTTTAACAGATCTTACGAAGAAGAGCGTAGATTTCTTATGTCTAAAAAGCATCAACAGGCGTTCGATATCTTAAAAGCGGAATAATGCAGCTCACCTAACTTAAAAATCCCTGATTTAAATAAGGAATTTTTTTTATTGCAACAGACGCCTCAGACCAAGGGGTAAGAGGGATACTACTTCAGCAATATGATAAACAGTTCTTTCCTATAGCTTTTTATTCATGTAAACTAAGCCCTTAGAAGTAAATATGCAGTAATAGGCAAGGAAGGGCTAGGTATCTTTAACACTGTAACATTTTAAGTTCATAATCTATGGCTATCCTGATAAAGTCTTTACTGAACATGAGTCCTTTACCGAGTTTTTCAAAAAGGCTTTAACACAGTCCAAAAAGAAACTCGGTGACAAATGATCATTCAGGTCTTTGGAGCCAAGATAAGATATCTACCTGGGAAAGCAATTATCATAGCTGACGCATTATCCCGCAATCCCGCACCATACTGCAAAGAACCATTAATTAGACTAAAAGATATAGAAACATTACCGTGGGGGGCCCTTTTTTTTTAATTGGGTTAAAACCGGTATCTTAAAACCAAGAAAATCCTTAACCCAAGAGATCGCGAGCATTGAATATCTGGGTTGGAGCGCAGAACTGTTACAAACTGAACAAAGCAAGAGTCAACAGACTTAATTCGACGAACGGAAACAGAGTCAGCAGCAATAAACACCAAACAATAAACACTTCGAAACGGAAACAGGGTCAGTGGCTAGGCAAAAACAATAAACACTTCGAGCAGAAACCCTAAAGCAAAAGTATATTTAAAGTATGTGTATCAGAATAATGCAATCAAATGTAATATTATATGTAGGTCCGTGACGAGGAAAACCCGATGAACACAGCAGATGACTAACGACCAGGTAGTAGTAATAATCTCTCTCATACCAATCGTCATAAACTGGTTGCATTCCGTCATCCAGGGTTCCCTCCTATGTCACAGAAAGCCAAATCACTGTTTTACTGGCCTACAATGCTTACAGATATAAAAAGCACATAACTAATTGTAACACGTGTCATGAAAACAAGGGATACACTAAGACACCTGTCAGTTTAGGAGCCTATCCTGTGCCAAATCAATCCTTGAAAGAATATACGTAGAATTATTAACAGAATTACGAGTCTGACAGAGGGAATAAACACTTCTTAGTGTTAATAGTTCCTTGACACGTTATATAGAAATTAATAGCCACTAAAAAACACCAAACACCGCAATTGAGTGCGTTACGAATATTTATGAGTGCTAAATCAGTAAATATGGAATTCAACACAATAATCTGTGACTCGGGTGGTGTAAATCAATAATAATCTCCTTAACACGTTGTGTGAATTCCTTTCCATTAATAAAACCAATAATATATTTTATCACCCAGAGTCAATCGGTTTTGGTTTGGTAGAATAACGGATAATTAAATAGGAAGTGTCAATGTCTTACGAGTTACAACTCGTGATATTGGATCCGAACTGGATTATAGCGGTTCTCGCGGTTTTAAATACCTTTATCATTTATATCTTGTATCTATAGAATTGATACCGCAAGTAGCCTTATACGGTACGCCGCTAGAACACTTTTCCACACATTCAAGCCAACCATTAATTTATCAATATATATATATATATAAATAAATAAATATAAAAAATAAAATAAATATGGATACAAGTGGAGTCAATATAATACACTCCGTAAGAAGTCGGAAGGGTTACAATTTATAATAAAAAAGGAATCACGATAAAATCAATAAAGCAAAACGTAACCATAGGTTAATTAAATATCCAAATATATATATGCGTAAAGATTTGAACTCTAACTTAACGCTTTAGTAATGACAAATAAGCTAAAAGTTCAAACACATATCAAAACCTACTGACATATTGTCTGTCCCGGTGATTTATATTCGTAGTCAATGAAATAAAAAAAAAAAAATAATAATAATAAATAAATAAATAAATAAATAAATAAAATAAAATAAAAGAGATTTTAAAGTCAGGAAGTCTAGAAGTGAAAATGTTATCTATGAAATAATCCTATATGAATCTTATACAGGGCTAATAATATATATAGAATTTGTATGGAAACCTTTTTCATATAGTTTGAATAAGGAATATTTAATTTAACATAATTACAATTATGCAGATTTCCAACATGAAACTAATATATTGTTCAATTTTGGTACTGTTTTTTTTTCAGACATTCTTCTCATGTGGGTCGAGTATTAAAAAACAAAAAATTTATCCTAAAGTCGTATTTGTTACAGCAAGTAACGTAACTCTTAGCTGGCTGAGAGCAATCTCCTGCCAAGTGACGACGTCATCATTGCCGTATCAGCATTTGTTCCTTTTAACCTCAATAATCTGCTTACACAGGCTTCATCTGTGTGTCGTCTCTGCTTGCAAAAGCAGATTGACTGGAGAAAGGAATGCTTAGCCCGAACTTCTCATGGGCAAGGCAGACGTTAGGTACAAGTGTCTATCGGTATGCGCAATGCAACTTGCAATCATTTTAAAATTAATAAACAAAATAAGGAAATAGAATTTCTATAACATCAAAATGAATTAATTTTTTCTGAACCTCATAGACATTTAGAAGTATCACGATATGGATATGGATTATTTACTTGCGACATTGCCTTATTACAATTCAAGTAAAACATTCATGGGAAAATGTCACATTTTCTTGAAAAACCCAAAGTTTATTTAGAAATTAGTTACATAGTGGGTTTTTTCGTTGCACCTCCTACCTATTAATAAAGTTTTTAAAATTAACCTCAGAGGATGCGCGCGAGAAAATTGAATATGAAACTTTTGTTAGGGCACATAGGATCAGATTTTATCACAACTTAATTTCAGTTAGCATAGAGAACTACAGAATCATGATTAATCTTCTCTTGACTCTTATGTTGCCTGGCAATCTTACAATTAGATCCGTTTTCCACTTCTTTGTCTAGTAACTTACTACCAGTAATATCGAATTTTCTTTGAGATTCGTAATGATATCTATTTATTTTTTATAATTATAGACCTGGATAGGTTTCACTCATTGTTAATGCCATGGATAAAAAAGTTTGTACAGCGGACTCTTTGAATTCCAAAATATCAGCGAATTCATGTGGGTTAAGTCTTGGTCTAAATGGCTCTCTCCCCTCCCCTGTATTTGGATGTCGTCTGTATTTACTTTGCCCTTGTGACAAGTATAATTTCACTTGCAGGCTGATTAATGGAACCTGTTACAGTATCCTGCAGTACGAGAGTTTCACATCGCAACTTCAAAAAATCGTTCGTCGCAGCGGACGACTACAGTCAAGTAACAACCGCCTACAATGTGAAAGAATTTCATGGACTTCTTCGACCGACACCGTATCTCGTCGTTAATCTCGTTTTGATGCGGAACGCTCCAGCGACTGTCGGAATCGACTACGAAAGGGACATACTTCCGACAATTACGACCCGAAGGATATTCAACTCTACTTTGCTGGCGAAGGACTCGTGCTGGGATGATCTATTCATCGCGAACGTAATCGTGTAGCTTAGGATGCAGAGAATAAGTAGAGCGCAATATAGAATGTTGGACCCGCCCAGGCAAATTTTCCCTTGTTTTAACCCTGTGAAATAGGCCGTTTCATTGGGCTATAGGTGGTTGTCTGGAACTGTGTAATGGACGAAAAGTTGTTCGAACGCTAGTTAAAAGTGAAGTAGTATAACCTCGGTCATGTATCCTATATATATAAAGTATCATGTATCCTATATATAAATGATCATAAATAACAGAATCGAAATATATTTTTTGCGTGTACGCACTAGGAATCTATATATAAATGATCATAAATAACGGAATCGAAATATATCTTTGCGTGTACGCAATAGGAATCTATTTAAAGTGCACATATATTAATCATAATTATATGAATCCATATACATATGTATAAAACATTCAGGTAGCCTATAATCAATCTGTTACCTTTCATCATTACCAATATCTGCAGTTAGTATATGAATTAATGAATCAGATATAACATTTAGCATAAAAATCAACGAATCAATCAGCATAAACATCAATAATATTATCAATTCATATATGAATTTTTTATCAGTTAAAATATGATTTTATCATGTTAATCTTCATTCTATGCAATTATCAGAGTACATTAGTATTTTCTGTAGCATATGTATCTTAATGAGATGAAGTGAAAAACTGTATCATTATATATCCTGTGATCACTATTATTTACCAATATCATTGTTTTATATTTTATTACTTGAATCAATTCATGTACACAATGAATTTTTATTTACTTATATATATATATATATATATTCACATAGTGTCTGTATCACACTCCTATAAGTCAAATGCAAGTCAAGTTTGAGTAATATTCAGTAGCTGGTTTTGGTAGCTGACCGAGCTGATGTAAGTGTTTACATAATAAAAATATGGAATGTTAGTCCATATATATAAAAGTCTAAAACTAAAGAGGTCAACCAGATTGCTTGCAGGAATGTGATCAGACTAGAGACGCTAAAGATGACGTATACAATAAGTATGTAGGCTAAGATAACATGCCGTCACCTGTAGTCATTCAATTGTTTATAAACATTAGTCCAAGCTCCCTGCTTGAGACAACTACCCCGACCTATAATTCAAACGGCCTACGTGATCTGTAGCGTGTCTCATTTTGATTGTGTGTTCGTATGAAACTATGTCATTTGTATGTATGTTCATATGTTCGAACTACTGTCTGTTCCTTCATAACTTGTAACAGAGATGGGAGACAGGCAGAACAGAGTTAGCTATCGTCACTAGAAGACCTGTACCTCTTTACCTAAGCTTTATCATGTAGAGGAATAGGATTAGCCATCATCATTGGCAGAAGCGATCAAGCTATCGTTATTAGAAGACTTGTACAATCATACCTGATCTTCACCATGTAAAACTTCAGAAGAATATATATCTATTTTTATACTTCGTGTTTTCTACAAGAACCTCCTCACCGAACCATGAGTTTAACACATCGTCGTAATAACCAACAAGATAGTACCGACTTCGTAAGTGATCTACAAACCCCAAGACACTCCATTGAAGATGGAAGTGCAATACCAACCGACTTAGCGTATAGATTATCGCAAGTCTAACATTACCTCATAGGGCGCCTTATCATACAAGGCACAAGCCCTAATATATGCACATATTTTGGGGAATGAAAGATAAAGTTTCTTTGAACAGAAAATATTTTATAAACATCCATTTTAAGGCGTCCGTTGTCGGTGCGGGGAATTTTAAAATAACCGTTATCATTAGTGATGCTTTCACGCGATACGAGTTCGTCGGATCGAGTAACCTGAGATGGAGAAGAGAGCGGAGGTGGCGTATTGGAGTGATGGAAGGATTAGGCCGATGTTAATAAAGTATCTCCCAATAAAATGTATTCTTTAGGTTTTGAAGAAGAAAAAAAAAATGTATGTATCATTGAAACTGTTTCCCTCCCTATCTGTGGTATTCACTGGCCACCGATAAAAAACAAAACAAAAAGAGTAAGCCTAACTGAATCTCTCATCCTTCAAAGATAAGTTTGCTTATTCATTAGACAACTATCAAAGATTTCAAGTGTAGATTTAAAAACTTCTTCCTCTCCATCTAAAGTATTCATCAGACACCAGTAATAAGCGTAGAGCTAGTCATGATTCCTGGTTCAGCAATATCGTGACGAGGCACTAGAATTCAAAATTCACAAATGAATGTTGCTCAGCAACATTTACACTACTGTATTGTCTTGCTCTCTTGTGGTGCTTCGAGGTGTTCCACCTCTAGGCCAATGTTCTAAATTTTGCCGTTCTTTAAACAATTTGATTTTTCTATGTATGATTCTCTCCGGTTTATTCTTGATATCTCTCCAACAGGAACTTGCACCGAGTGCAGTGCAATAATTGTCTCTCGCTCATCGAGGGATGTTTCTTAAACCGATAAATGACACATTGACATTAGATTCCCATGCACATAACATCAAAAGCAATAGAGTGAGGTCGCCTGGTTCACACTGTTAGGATATGGTTTTTTTCTCTCTTTGCTTTTAAATTTGATAGCATTTTGTGAGATTCCAATGTATTCTGTAAAATTTAACAAATGGAAAAGTTCAACTGCCTTCAACTTAATATTGAAATGATAATTTAAGGACTATGTTTTATGCGATACTACTAGTGATAGGTGTCTCCTATCTATTTGGTAATGTATATCTATGGTTGTGATATGACGTTTTTTATCACCTCGTTTCGTTCACGTCAATTTTGCTTTATGGAAAAGTTTTACACAATAAAATAACATAATGTTCTAAAGATATCAGTGACTGTTTTTAACGTCATTACATATGATTTCTTCCATCTTTGAAAAGAAAAATAGATAAATAAGGCATGAATCGTGCGTCAGGCAGGTGAACGAAAAATTATGAAACTTTGCCAAGAGTTATTTGGCCGACAGTACCAGACGAAACGACGCAGCAAAATTCAAAATTTAAAATTTTGTTAGTTTGATTCCTTAAGCTTATAAAGTAGGCTTATAATTTTGTTCACACCTCGCATTTCAATTCACCTTTTCACTTGATATGAATCATAAAAACTAAAATTTTTTCCTATATTTACAATGCCCACCATAGGTGTGCTACTCCCCAGTTTAGGTAACAACGGAAAGGCTGCTATTAGAAAAATAGAGAAGAACCTTTATAATAATAATAATAATAATAATAATAATAATAATAATAATAATAATAATAATAATAATAATAATAATAATAATAATAATAATAATATATTTTTTAATTCTTCCAGATATTGCATGTGGATCCCGTGCCAAATTGATCGAAGGACTAGGGTGCGTGATTCCTGTGACGGGACTAATGATATGGACCACCGGTTAGGATATAGGCTCCTACAGGGGATCACAAATACCGACCAGCTAAATCAGTTAAAGAAGCACTTCAGCCGGGGTGTCTTCAGTTACCCACGACCAAACCACCGTAAGTTTTGTGTCACTGTCATTATGCCAAGCACTGGGGCAACTAAGGCCATTTAGCGCTGAAACGGAAATTGACAGTAAAAGGTTTGAAAGGTGTAACAGGAGGAAAACCTCAAAGCAGGTGTGTGTGTGTGTGTGTGTGTCTGTGTGTGTGTGGGTGTGTGTGTGTGGTGTGTGGTGTGGTGTGGTGTAGTGTATGTGTGTATGTGGTGTGGTGTATTTGGGTGTGTGTACGTGACCATGTGCAAACGTGTGTGAGATGGCTTTTTACACATTTATGATATTTTTCATTCTTTTTATATATACATAATTACATACATGGGAATTGTTAAACATCGTAATATATTTTAACATTAATTTTCCCATCCATCATCTTCCAAACCATGATTAGTATTGATTCTTTCCTTGCTTTTATTCTGTTTTCTTGACGCATACCGCAAAGTTATACATTCACACCGCAGTCATTTTCCATCGAAACTAAGCTAAAAAGACCCTTTCTATTACCGCAGATGACGTGTGGTTAGGAATCAAAGACAACAGGTGGGTGGAAGGACCCGATCCCCGAGTCCCACCTAACATGTGGGACATACATCAGCTTAATAAAACGGAATTCTGTGGGTATGTTGCTCTGCAGATGTCGCCCCCTACACTCTGGGATGGCAAGTGTCTTACGCATTCACTACCCTTCTTTTGTCAGGCAATGCTTGAGTGACGAAACTCTTGTAAGCGTGCAGTTGCTTTAAGCTTTATGGGGAATTGTTATTTTCTGACTCTTCTTTACATACTTATACTTGTATATGTTAGAAATCAATGTTAGCCCATTTTCAAATGACGAATACAACATTAGTGTAATTGTGATTGAGATGGTGCAGTTGTTATCAATTTGAAGGAGAATTGAAAATTTTCTGTCTCAACTATACCTACACACACACACACATATAATATATATATATTATTATATATGTAATATATATATATATATATATAATATATATGATATACTAGTATATATATATATATATACAATATATATACATATATATATATATAATATATAGATAAATATATATACATATATATATATATATTATATACTATATATATATATATATATATATAATATATATATAATAAAAGGCAAAATCCAAGAATGAAAGTGAAACGATGGCGTAACTCTCCTTCTTGGATTTTGCCTTAATTCATATATTCATCACGTTCCAGAATCTTGTGATTATCTATGTATATCTTAAGAAAAAATGTTAACCTTTTTTGGAATGATAAATATATACAACGTTTGTGTAATTGTAACTAAGAAATTAAACTAAGTAGAAGTGAAAACTAGTCGAGCTGTTTACCTTTCACCTCAGTTCAGAATATTGTTATCGAGAGACATTTGGAAAAGTGATTTAGCGTTTACTGATGTTGGGAATCATAAACGATCATTAATACCTTTATTCGTGGCCTTTGTACCTGCATTTCGACCAGAATACAGAGAAAGAAAGATTTTGAGTAGACTTTTGTATAGACTTCGGTATATATAATGCTGATGGTGAACACAGCAGTTATATTAATTGAGGACTGAGGAGACATAAAGTAGACAGGTAACTTTTATTCGACACAACGAGGCTTAAAATTCATTTCAGGAATACACAATATCGGGCACATATCACACGCAAGCCGTGATTCATTCTTAAAAAGAACTCTCAGTATAAGTGTTTGAAATGTGGAATTTCTGTCAATCCCTCGAAATATGTTTTCATCATTATATACCCGGTATCCTTAGGGATGAACTTATATTCTATGTCAATCTTTCCCTTTGCTTCAAAGCAAGAATATCATTTCCCTTCAAGATTTGCGATTTATCGCTATGAATTGCTTGTAGCATTACATCGTCGCTTGTTAAAAGCTAAATTTTCTCATTTCACGACTTAATGTTTTCTATAACTAAAACATTTTGCTTTTCTTGCCTTAGCATAGCACTAGATTTCATCACTTCCTCTTGGCTAAGAATACTGTTCATGTGTTGCCAGCATATTATGATTGACAATGTTTCCGTGACTCCATCCAGGTTAGGAAGGTTCACCATCTATCTAAAGGAAAGAGGGTCTTCATAAGTACCTTTTCCATCTTAAAAATAGGGTGAAAATGGAATGGCCCTTTATATCTGGCGTTTTTATGATTTATTTTAATAGATAATATCTTGATTGGCATTCACTTCTGGAGTGATGGTACGTTGACAATGGCCCTGACCTATTATCAACAAAGAAATGCAAATAAATAATGGTTTTTAGATGCAAGCGAGCAATTCTTTATTTGCTTGTCTTTGTAACGATGCAGCGTTATAGATTTTCATTGTTTACGTGTAGGTCTCGATATAAAAGACCATTTTGCTGTCAAGCGAGAAACAGCTAACAAGAGGGATGCGACTGTGCTTGTCTTTTCTTGATGTCCTATCAACTTTTACATGTGCATGGCATTTGAACCTTTTGCCTAATAGAACTGTTGCTTGCTTGGGCTATTTGTTGCCAGGGCCTAAACTGAGAGAAGACTCCTTTGGACATGTCGCCTATAACCTTGACATGCTGTGGATATAAAAAGCTTTTTTTCGAAATCTGGTTCTTTCACTACGATTCTGTTTTGACAGCTATATTACACAAACTCCTTCCATATGAAAAGACGCGTTCCCTTGTCAAAAAATGCTGAAATGATGTCTTTTAGGTATGAGTGAACTTAAAAAGTTTTATGAACTGCAATGGTGAGAAAATCTCACTTAGATTACAACATTTCATTATGCATTTCATTCGAACCAATTGTAATCATTGGGTTGTTAACTAGATTTATATGCATTAATTAAACTGAATTAATTTATTTTTACCCAAGTGCAACGGAAGTTTCGGAAGTTTATGTCGCAGAATAAATGGAAATTATATTGGCGGGTATGTGAACGTTTTATTGCTTTACTGTTATTTGTGATATCTTAAAAACTTAGTTCTATAATACGAGCGTTAAAATTTACAGTAAATTGCTTTTAAGGAATTAGGCGTTATACACTCTTCGAGTCTGTATATATATGTATATATATATATATATATATATATATATATATATATATATATATATATATATATATATATATATATGTAATAAATACATTATTTCATATTACAGTATCTGTAAATAAAAACCCATGACCTGAGGTCATGGCATTAGGAGGGTCCTACGTGACCAATGCAGATCTAGATTACGCTATGCGCTGTCTGCAGTAGCCTGGTTTAGCTCTGTACATTGTCCAAATTTTACAGTAATGATAACTTTGCACAACAACTTCCATGGGAAGCGGTTTACCTGTTAACCTACGCCGGAAACTTGTAACTTCCGAGCCGGCGGACTACGTATGTTTTTATATGAATCGCTGAGATAGCTAATGTTCCGCTATCGACGTGATGCTCTAGAATGGCAGTTCCGTGCCAGCATTCAAACATATCGGTCTCCCGACCGATCTGCATCTCTAGTATGGAGTTACAGAATAAAGTTGTTATATCTGTTCAACTTATCTGTTTGAATCCTCTCCTTTAGTTAAGAAGAACCACTCTACTAAGATATCACAAGGAGATGGAAGGAACCAGAAATACTTACGAATGACAGTCGTAAGGAGAAACAAAAAAAAGTCTTTCGCAAAAGCGAAGAGACTTAGACTGGTGGCAGCTAAAGACGAAGAATAAAATTAACAAGACCCATATCAGCCGACCGAAGATCTACAAGAACCAACTTCCACCTTCGAAATCAAAACTAAACAGAGGAAACGGGATCTTCAATCAACGCAACATTTTATGAAGACGAAGATATGTCCTTCATCGAGAAGAATACAAGCATCAACATCGACGTTTGAGTGACTGTTGTCACTTATCTTCGAGAATCAACACCGGACGAGAGCAGCATCGAACATCAACAGAAAGAAGAAAACACACAAAGGAAACATCGCGCGATCACTAGCAAGGACGCAAAGAGTAGAGCAAGAGGCAGTAGTGCAAGGACGGAGGCTGTGACGTCATCAATCTTGGACTTCTTCATGCATCGTGCGCCTGGGAGAAGACCGTGACGTCATCACGACTTCCGAGATTGGAAATTGGTAAGTAACGACTAGATTTATTTTTTTTATAGAAATCTTTTTTAATAGATGATACATTTCTGCGTTGCCAGTGCAATTGATCTATGCTATGTTTGAATACGTGGACACAAAAGAACTCCATTGAATTTTAACTGTTCTTCTTGTATACTAATACAGTTTCCTCTATTTCTAAATCTATTTATTCTTAATTTAATAGGAGAGATCTATTTCAGTATTTCCCTTTAACTCCTCTTACTTCTTCCTAATGAACATCATTGCCTTTGGAAGCTTAAACTTCAAGTCAGTGGCCCTCAAGGGCTTTTTCCATATGAATAGTGTTCATCTTCTTCTTCTTATAATAATAATAATAATAATAATAATAATAATAATAAATAATAATTAATTTAATAAATAATAATAATAATAATAATAATAATAATAATTAATAATAATAATTCTACGAGTTAAATAAATTTAAAATGCAAAATGAATTACTGTCACTTCCAAAAGAATTTTTTTTTTATCATGACTATGCAAACAAAATATTCACAAGTTCAAATAAGGTACAAGTGAAATACCTGAGATATTTTATATAGTCTTATACCAGGATTTAGATGTTTTCAACATTTTCTTTTCAGATTGTGATGAAAATATATCAACCATACGAAATGAAATAAACGCACTTCGAGAGTCTATGAAAAAAGGTGAAGAAATACTGGATTTCTTCTTTTAATTTATATCAATGACTTTAAAATGTCCTTGTCATAAAATGTGAAAAAAAAATCATGGATGCATAAATGATATTGACGCTACAATGGAAAGCCATGCTCACACCCATATTATTGTACAAAAACACTTAAATATCCACAAAAACACAGAAACCCATTCATATATAAATATACACAAAGACACACACATACATACATATATACATATATATATATATATATATATATATATATATATATATATATATATATATATATATATATATATATATATATATATATATATATATAATATATATATATATATATATATATATAGATATATATATATATATATATATATATATATATATATATATATATATATATATATATATATATTCCTACTTAACTTTTCTTCTCTCCAGCTAAATGTAACTAAGCACTTGCTACGAATTACATGACATACGGGACAGTAACATTTATACTACCCTGTTACTTTTAATCATTTCAATACGAACAATAACTTTTCAGAGTTCTACGCCATCACGCAGAGTCTTCAAACGTGTTCCAGTGACATCATTGCGGACATCAGCAAGCTACTCAGTAAAGGTAAATATGAACAAATAAGAATTGATAGCCTTTATTTTCGCAAGCACGTGTAGTCGACAGAAGGCGCCGATTCGCTGAGGCACAGTGTAGTGATACAGATAAAAGTGATGAGTCACGTCTGAGTACATTTCCGTTTATATAGTAATGTCTCTTAGATGTTCATGGCTGAATTTGAAGGCTGGAACGTCCACTCATTTTCCTACATTCTTTACTAAAACAAGGCAAGGGACACTTTATTATAGATATATTTATGTATATATGATTATAATCACTTTAGCACGTGACTCATTTATCAAACATAAGAGACGGGTATAAGTCCTGACCCTTTTCGACATTATCTCCAAGCCATTGACGCGTATTTTATATATACATGTCTGTAGTATGTATGTATATATAATATATATATATATAGATATATATATATTATATATATATTATATATCCATATAATATATATATCTATATATATGTAATAAATACATTATTGAATTACATAATCTGTAAATAAAAACCCATGACCTGAGGTCATCGCATTAGGAGGGTCCTACGTGACCAATGCAGATCTAGATTACGCTATGCGCTGTCTGCAGTAGCCTGGTTTAAATCTGTTACATTGTCATCGTTTTGCATTACTGATAACTTTGCACAACAACTTCCATGGGAAGCGGTTGACCTGTTAACCTACGCCGGAAACTTGTAACTTCCGAGCCGGCGGACTACGTATGTTTTTATATGAATCGCTGAGATAGCTAATGTTTCGCTATCGACGTGATGCTTTAGAATGGCAGTTCTGTGCCAGCGTTCAAACATATCGGTCTCCCGACCGAACTGCATCTCTTAGTATGGAGTTTACAGAATAAAGTTGTTATACCTTTTTCAACTTATCTGTTTGAATCCTCTCCTTTAGTTTAAGAAGAACCACTCTACTAAGATATCACATAGGAGATGGAAGGAACCAGAAATACTTACGAATGACAGTCGTAAGGAGAAACAAACAGTCTTTCGCAAAAGCGAAGAGACTAATACTGGTGGCAGCTTTAGACGAAGAATAAGATTAACAAGACCCATAATCAGCTGACCGAAGAACTACAATAACCAACTTCCACCTTCAAATCAATACTAAACAGAGGAAATGGGATCTTCAATCGACAACGCAACATTTTATGAAGACGAAGATATGTCCTTCATCGAGAAGAATACAAGCATCAACATCGACGTTTGAGTGACTGTTGTCACTTATCTTCGAGAATCAACACCGGACGAGAGCAGCATCGAACATCAACAGAAAGAAGAAAACACATAAAGGAAACACAAAGGAAACAACGCGCGATCACTAGCAAGGACGCAAAGAGTAGAGCAAGAGGAAGTAATGCGAGGAAGGAGGCTGTGACGTCATCAATCTTGGATCTTCATGCATCGTGAGCCTGAGAGAAGACCGTGGACGTTCATCACGACTTCCGACGCGATGACGACAGGAACTGTGACGTCATCCCATGTCAACAATCCTTCACCATATAATCTGTTGAGCTAAGTACCATTTTATCTATTCAGGTTTTTTTCCTCAGTGAAGTGTTGTTCCATCAGGAGTTGATCGTCCAGTATTCTGGGGGTGAGTTGTTCGCCATCTTAATCTTCCTTCATTACAGAATCAATCTTCAACTACGAGTTCTCGCCCGCAGATTATTTTTTTTCTTCTCGTTGTTGCTAATCGTTTCTTGCAGGAATTCTCCGTATAATATTTTTATCAAATTATCTGTATTTTTGTATCTTTTGGGGGATTTTCCTATTACTATAACACATTTATACAGTATATTGCATATGCGTTTACGTAGTGGTCGAGTGTACTCTTATAGATATTTTGATAGGACCGCAAGGAATAGAAGTGATAAGAAAAAAAGTAAAAGTGAACATGGCAACTACTCCGGCTGGCAACCCCAATGTGGTGACTCTCGTGAGCGTGAGGTCAGCAATTGTCCCTTTTCAAGGTCGGGTAATGGGTTCCTGCCTCAAAATGTTGAGGCATGGATCTCATCTGTAGACGCTCATTTAAATGCAAAAAGCATCACAGACCCAGCAGTACAATTACAGGAGGCCAAAAGCTTCATAGACTTTGCTAAAGGAGACGCAAGTGCTTATCTAAGGGGTGTTTCTTTCCAAGAGGCGACTACATGGACGAGTTCAAACAAAATCAGATTACGTGCCGTGTATGGGGGTGAAGAGGCTTTAGATGTAGTATTGGCATTGAGAAATATCCTTAACCAAGCCTCCATGACTCAGCTTAATGTTGTCGAGCGGGCGGCGCTAATTGCCGACCGGCTAAATGAATATCAAGTTAGTTTAAGTAACTCCGGGTGGGTTACGAGTGCCAGAATCGCCGTGAAAGATTTTATCCGTTTAATTTACCTTACGAGTATTACTGCAATGTTGCCTGAAGCGTTAGTGCGGTGTTTTGACAAAAAAATTGCAGCCCAACAGTACGGAATTAGATGTGTATAAACAAATAAAAAAACACATGTCTAAATGTACCGACCTAGATCCTTCGCTCATTCAAGTTTTTGCAAAAAATGAGAACAAGCCACACAAGTAAACGTGGTACCAATAATAATAATCAAGTTGCAGGGATGGTTTGTTATAACTGTAAACAACCAGGTCACATGATTTCAGACTGTCGGACGCGTTTTGTTCAATACATAATAGTTCCACTCATTCATATAATCGTTGCTACTCGAGGAATCAACAGCAGAATCCTACAAACACGCAACCAGTTGCCAGTGCAAATAAAAAGAAGGGTCCTCAGTACTATAAAAAGAAACAAGCAAACGGCAATGCTGCACAACAGCAGAACAAACAAATCGTGCTTCAGGTACCTCTGTTCCTGGGCCGTCTAGCCAGAACTTGCAAGGTCAAGCGAATTTTCAAGGTGTGATAAACAAAGCAAATACCACGTAGTTCGCTCCAAG
>NC_061101.1:13940635-13950635 GCF_015104395.2 Macrobrachium nipponense | reverse complement strand
TTTTCTTGCCTTAGCATAGCACTAGATTTCATCACTTCCTCTTTGCTAAGAATACTGTTCATGTGTTGCCAGTATAATATGATGGACAATGTTTCCGTGACTCCATCCAGGTTAGGAAGATTCACCATCTATCTAAAGGAAAGAGGGTCTTAATAAGTACCTTTTCCATCTTAAAAATAGGGTGAAAAATGGAATAGCCCTTTCTATCTGGCGTTTTTATGATTAATTTTAATAGATAATATCTTGATTGGCATTCACTTCTGGAGTGAAGGTACGTTGACAATGGCCCTGGCCTCTTATCAACGAATAAAATGCAATAATGGTTTTTAGATGCAACGAGCAATTCTTTATTTGCTTGTCATCATTGTTTACGTGTAGGTCTCGATATAAAAGACCATTTTGCTGTCAAGCGAGAGACAGCTAACAAAAGGGACACAACTGTGCTTGTCTTTTCTTGATGTCATATCAACTTTTACATGTGCATGGCATTTGAACATTTTGCCTAATAGGACTGTTGCTTGCTTGAGCTATTTGTTGTCAGGGCCTAAACTGAGAGAAGATTCCTTTGGACATGTCGCCTACAAACTGACATGCTGTGGATATAAAAAGCTTTTTTCGAAATCTGGTTCTTTCACTACGATTCTGTTTTGACAGCTATATCTCAAACTCCTTCCATATAAAAAGACGCATTCTCTTGTCGAAGAAATGCTGGAATAATGTGTTTTTGGTATGAGTGAACTTTAAAAGTTTTATGAATTGTAATGGTGAGGAAATCTCTCTTAGATTACAACATTCCATTATGCCAGTAAGTTTACATTGGAACAATAAAAGGCACCACGAAACAATGATAACAACAACCTGGAATTGCATTTCATTCGAACCATTTGTAATCATTGGGTTGTCAAATAGATTTATATGCATTAATTAATCTGAATGAATTTATTTTTACCCAAGTGCAACGGAAGTTTATGTCGCAGAATAATTGGAAATTATATTTTGGCCATTTGTATTTGTAGTCCGTTTTTTTAATTTTCTGCCAGCCCGTTTTCGACGATTCTCTGTCCATGACATCAATAAAACTTATCTCAATACAAGCATATCACTGAATTCATTACCTGATCAATGGGTATGTGAACGTTTTATTGCTTTACTGTCTTTTTCTTATTTCTTTTATATGTTATTTGTGATACCTTAAAACCTTAGTTCTGTAATACGAGCATTAACATTTACAATAAATTGCTTCTAAGAAATTAGGCGTCATACACTCTTCTAGTTTGTCTATATGTATATGTATATGTATATGTATATGTATGTGTGTATGTATGTATGTGTGTATGTATATATATATATATATATATATATATATATATATATATATATATAGATATATATATATGTAATGCGGTTATTTCCTCATTACTCATTTGGTAGAAGTGTAACTCGAGCGTCAGGCAAACAACTTTCCTTTCTCTCTCTCTCTCTCTCTCTCTCTCTCTCTCTCTCTCTCTCTCTCTCTCTCTAACAGGTAATGAAAATGAGAGAGTTGCATCATAAGAAAATACATTTATTAACAATGAACAAATAATGAATCAATCAAGTCTTACAGACTAACTTAATTCAATTAAAACCCCAACAAAAATGTCTGAATAGTAATGGTCACCAAATGTCTATTTCCATCGGGACTCCCTCGGTCCCCCCATCATGGTTCTGCTAGAACCGTCTGTTTCAAAGACATAGAGACACCCCGTAAGTACACACACAAGTTTAACACTCAGAGATTATAGATTGAATATCCTTATAAAAATGTCAAATAGATAACAAGCCACTCTTTGGCTTAAACAGTTCAAAACTCACCCAAGCAGCCGGACTATTTCACACTTAATAAAAAACCACTTCGGAGAGCACCACGGCATCTTGCCTTTCTTCCAAAGACGCCTCTATCAAAATCCCCCATAGACTTGCGTATCATACATTATTAAAAGGAAGAGGCGCACACGCACATACGAACGCACAGTTCGTTAGCGCCTCACAATTACTAGCTGCAACCAGTTTCACAAAGGCACTTTGAGAAGAGTTCATGAACTGAGTACATTGACTTGTCTAACTATGCAGTTTTATGTCACGCCACCCATAGAAACCCATTGATCAGCTTTCCTTGGGTCGTTGCTTCTCCACATTCCAATAGGTCACAGCAAACATATTGGCAATATATCATTAATCAAAACCCTAGGCCTACATAGCTCGGTTACCTCGAAATGCTAGCTCCCGCCTAGCAAAATTGTCAAACAGAATAGCTTATGTAATATAAAACACATTGGCTGGCTTAAAATAAAATATAAGTAATAACTGCACGTCTCCGGCATTATAAAATAAAGTCTGTTAAACTTTTATCTCCAAATAACACTAGAATTTCTCTCTTCGGATTCTTGAATATCCCTCTTTGTCTGCAACTAGCCGAACAGACAGTAGCAGGCTGTAGCAGGCTGTAGGAAGACGGAATGCCTCCCTCATTGTAGAAGACTTCTCACGGCTTCTGCAGATCCCCAAAAGACACGCTGTTGAACTTTGTAGACCTCGTAATCACCATTGTGGAAACTCTTGTAATCACCAAGGACAACACGACAGCAACCTCTCTGCACGGCTGGTGGACGTCTTGCTAGCGTTGGGAAACGACTTTTTGGTGTGTTAGTATGTCAGTCAAGTCACTGGTCAATCTAAGAAAATTAACCCAGACATACCACTTCTATCAAACAATGATCTCAAAAAGTCAGAAATACTAACTGAACGTCTCCCAATTAACTCCACTTAATATGACTACTAAAACATAAGTCATTCTCGTAACTCTCAAAGAAAAAGAAACATCAAGTTCTCCAACTCAATTCTCCAAACTCATACATCAGCACACACACAACCCAAAACTTACAGCAACTCCACGGACTTCTGCACTCACTTTTTAAACTCGAATGTTCTCACAAGTAAAAAAAAAAGAAAAAAATCGTAATGAGCCCAAGGAAAAAAAAGAATCACGTAACACACCCTGACCCAAAAATGTTCTTCTCAAGCTCTGATAATCTGAACAAAAAAAAAAAACCACAAAATCATAAAAATCTCCAATGTTTTTAACAGCAAAAACCCCTTTACAATTAATTACAATGTGACTTAATGTCAAACTCCCATTTACGTAAATAACAACTCCCGATAAACCACATCTCGACCGTCCAAAAAGAAATGCTATTTAATCTCAATCCCAAAATTACATCTCCATCAGAAAAAGGAAAAAGGAAGAAAAATAAAAAAGAAAGATAAACCACAAGTAGATTGTTTCCCCGAACCCCATCAAAAAATACAAAATACATGCATAATATGCATAACCCCCCACGTTTTTCCCAAGAAATGCCCCATGTTTTTAAAAAGGTTTTTTTCTACAGGAAATTTCCTCGGGGGAACCATTGCAACTCTTAGCGACTGGGACATGTCCAGACAAAGGCAAAAAAACAAACTCTTACCCATGCGGCTTTTCGTGAAATGCTATTGTCCAACATTTCCAGACATCGCAAAAAACAAAACTTTGATTCAGTCACCATCAGAGAAAAGATCAGCACACAGATCATCACATCGCCTTGTTCAGCAGAAAAATCCGCCTACGGACGTATGTCAAAACAGCAGCACAAAAAACGTCCAGTCAGACACAAGTTTGGAAAACTCATGATTCTACAGAAAAAGGTTTAACTGACATGAAGTAAAACACATTCCACAAAATTAACTCCAGGATATGACTAATGTGTTCAAAAATTTGTCTCAAAGACTTATTCTCTCAACATGACTTAGCCCAATTATATGCCTCCAAAAATAATACACTTGTGAACATAAAAAATGCACACATCTCCATAGGACCGCAATGCAGTAATGCCACTCGCCTCTAAATAGTCCCGAAACCAAAGAGAAAGAGCCACAGAAATCTTCTTTTTGTTTGAAAAGACAAAAAACTCCCATAACCACAAAAAAAGGTTCACCCGCCAAAGATTAATTCCATCTCCATACATAATTATGTGACACCATATTAATAAGAACACCACTCCGGATATAAAAATATTTCCTCCATTTGGTTAATAACCAACCCCATATTATTCACTCTCATTTCTCCGATAGCCATATGTTAATAAAAAACCACCATTCCAGGAATAAAGAATAGTCACCTCTATTTCGGCAATTAAAAAAATATTTACCCCTATTTCCCCAATACTCTATGTGGAATAAAACAAGGCTCCAAAAAATATATCTCCAAAAAGGAATATCAAAAAATGAAATCCTATCTCAAAAAAAAATGTGCACTCAAGGCATCTAGCTCACACACTCACAAATATTGCCCCATAATCTCCAAATATGTGTCTCCATTTGCAACAAAGATGGCTGCAAAATAATTGAACTAAACATAGCTCTCATCACCATTGGCAAATATAAAAATGGCCAAAAATATATCTCCAATATATTATATCTCAAATTATAACTCCAAAATAATATACCTCCAATTATAACTCCAAGATAATATATGTCAATTCTCCAGAGAATAACTCAATGTTATAGTAAAAAAACTATAAAACTCTCTCCATTTAGCATAACTGCTAAAAAGGGCAAAACTCGGCAATGAAAACTGTCTAGAAAATTCTAGAAAAAATCACCAATGTGCCACAACTCATTATAATAAACCCCAAATTCAAAGTGTCTTAGCCAAGACTTCTCCATATGCACTACGACACAGGCAACTAGAAAACTTGACCAAGTTTCCTATCTCTCACAAAGTTGTCACAAATACAGCAAATGCATTGTGCAAGAAACTCACAATTTCTGGAACACAAATATCCAGAGAAAAAATGTAGTGCCATTACGTATGCATTCAAAACAGTGCAAGAATTCTCCCGTAAATTTCTCTACAGCATCAAATAGCTGAAACACAAACACGTTCCCGAACAATGACTCTAAGTCACGAACTGAGATATTAAAAAATATTCACACCAACTGGAGAGAAAAAATAAATTCAAATTCACCCATGACAAAAAAACTTGTGTCAGCGATTGCTAACTTTCAAAAAAGGAGAAAAGAAAAATCAACGGCATTATTAACTATCTCCCGTAACTCGCGTATGTCAAGAAATTATCTGCTGAACTCATAGAAAAAGGAAAAAAACAAAAATAATGTGTTGTTAGTTCCTCCCAAATTCAAAAAAGATCTCACCCCCCTTGATAGCATTAGTATACAAAAAATCAGTATAAGAAATATCATCATCAGCAAAATCACCAAAATTTGCTATCATCAAAATCACCAGTATCAGTATAAAAAAAAATATCACCAATGTTAATGCTTATCCATACTCCAAAAATTCAGCACAAAATTCAGCAAAAGTTCAGCAAGATTCAACACAATTCACCAAGATTCAGTCAGACTCATCAATATTCAGCAAAATTCATCGCTCGTGAATGAACGAAATATTCTCCAAAGTTACAAAAACTCAACAAATAACTATGACAAGACTTCTCCCATTAATTCATTGTAATAATTCTCCATAAATAATTATCTGTAATAATTATAAAATAATCTCCCATTAAATATCTCAAATTTCTCGTAAAACAAGTCTCCTGCAATGATAATTATACTTAAGCAACCCTCCCGTGACACATCTCAAGTATAATAATTACTAATAACAATAATAATAATTCTCCATAGTAACAATTCTCTTGCAAAGACCTCAAGTAAGGGTGAAATTCAAATAGCATACACCAGCATTGCCGAACGCACACAATCAACACCATTCACGGCATCGGGCATCACCATTCGGCACCATTTTCAAAGTAATTTCTCCTACACAATGAAAAAAAAAAAAATAATCTGTGTATCCCCATTTGTGTCTTCCAAGGCATAAGGAAAACATACACCCATACAATGCATTTCAATTCTCTTTTCTCTTCATTCACTAGAAAGAAAATCTCTTTCTATTTCCTTTTCTCATCATCCAAGAGAGAAAAAAAAATCTCTTTTCTAAAAAAAAGACTCTACGGGCGTTTCACTTCATCAACTAATCAACCAGCTGATGTCCTAGCATTCATTGTCAAGGCCAGACTCGTATTCCAACAGCCCGACAAAGAAAAAAAAGAAAGGAGGAGTTCACCCACACTGAGAGAAAAAAAGTTTCTCCCCCCACTGAGCATTGAAACACCCCTCAGTCAAGTAATACCCCCGAGGCATGCCAGTACCCATCTCCTTGCAATCCCCTCTCGAGGCAGGCCAGTAGTACCCTCCCCATGCACTATCACCCGAGGCAAGTAGTACCCGTCATGCAATGCCTCCCTGCACCGGTTAGCAGAAATGTGCAGAGCCCGTAAAATTGTGTGGCCGCTCTGTCTCCAAGCGAAATATGCTATCTAAGCACAGTTCATATGCATGAAAAACATCTTTATACACCCTTATGTGTTAAACAAAGACGAATACGTCTATTATAAACACGCGCCAATAAAGAAAACACGTCACTTCTGCAACTATGGGCAAAGAAAAAAGGTTTTTGACCTCTTAAACCAATCCCAAAAAAGCCCCAGGATTAAAAAAACACACAGTAACACTCACATGTCCAAAACAAGAGAAAACCATCCCGGAATCTGCGTAAAATAAGTAAATCTCGTCGGCACAATGCAAACGCGATCGGCAAGAAGGCACCTGGAAAACATCACTCACAAACCAGACGAGTTACTCTCACGCCCTGGAGGATCTCAGTACGGGCAAATTTGAAGACTTCAATAGAATTTCTTTCCTCAGGCCACATCCCACGGACGGATATTCTCTGCCCCATTTCACTTAACAGCCGAGTTCTAACAATCCCCTCTACATTTAACTGGTCACCTATCTCCTCATTGGTGGTCCCAGGCATAAAAAAAAACTTTTATACCGCTTTTTCACCGCCTGCCACCAAGCTGTAATGAGGTTATTTCCTCATTACTCATTTGGTAAACGTGTAACTCGAGCGTCAGGCAAATAACTTTCCGAGTTGCATCATAAGAAAATACATTTATTAACAATGAACAAATAATGAATCAATCAAGTCTTACAGACTAACTTAATTCAATTAAAACCCCAACAAAAATGTCTGAATAGTAATGGTCACCAAATGTCTATTTCCATCAGGACTCCCTCGGTCCCCCCATCATGGTTCTGCTAGAACCGTCTGTTTCAAAGACATAGAGACACCCCGTAAGTACACACACAACCATTCTCACAATCACACATCCCCCCCCACACAACCTCACCAAACACCCACTTCATCAGAGCCAGTTACCCATCTCCTTGCAATCCCCTCTCGAGGCAGGCCAGTAGTACCCTCCCCATGCACTATCACCCGAGGCAAGTAGTACCCGTCATGCAATGCCTCCTGCACCGGTTAGCAGAAATGTGCAGAGCCCGTAAAATTGTTGTGGCCGCTCTGTCTCCAAGCGAAATATGCTATCTAAGCACAGTTCATATGCATGAAAAACATCTTTATACACCCTGTGTTAAACAAAGACGAATACGTCTATTTATAAAACACGCGCCAATAAAGAAAACACGTCACTCTGCAACTATGGGCAAAAGAAAAAAGGTTTTTGACCTCTTAAACAATCCCAAAAAAGCCCCAGGAAAAGATAAAAAAACACACAAGTTTAACACTCAGAGATTATAGATTGAATATCCTTATAAAAATGTCAAATAGATAACAAGCCACTCTTTGGCTTAAACAGTTCAAAACTCACCCAAGCAGCCGGACTATTTCACACTTAATAAAAAACCACTTCGGAGAGCACCACGGCATCTTGCCTTTCTTCCAAAGACGCCTCTATCAAAATCCCCCATAGACTTGCGTATCATACATTATTAAAAGGAAGAGGCGCACACGCACATACGAACGCAGTTTGTTAGCGCCTCACAATTACTAGCTGCAACAGTTTCACAAAGGCACGTTTGAGAAGAGTTCATGAACTGAGTACATTGACTTGTCTAACTATGCAGTTTATGTCACGCCACCCATAGAAACCCATTGATCAGCTTTCCTTGGGTCGTTGCTTCTCCACATTCCAATAGGTCACAGCGAACATATTGGCAATATATCATTAATCAAAACCCTAGGCCTACATAGCTCGGTCACCTCGAAATGCTAGCTCCCGCCTAGCAAAATTGTCAAACAGAATAGCTTATGTAATATAAAAACACATTGGCTGGCTTAAAATAAAATATAAGTAATAACTGCACTCTCTCCGGCATTATAAATAAAGTCTGTTAAACTTTTATCTCCAAATAACACTAGAATTTCTCTCTTCGGATTCTTGAATATCCCTCTTTGTCTGCAAAGGCTGTAGCAGGCTGTAGGAAGACGGAATGCCTCCCTCATTGTAGAAGACTTCTCACGGCTTCTGCAGATCCCCAAAAGACACGCTGTTGAACTTGTAGACCTCCTAATCACCATTGTGGAAACTCTTGTAATCACCAAGGACAACACGACAGCAACCTCTCTGCACGGCTGGTGGACGTCTTGCTAGCGTTGGGAAACGACTTTTTGGTGTGTTAGTATGTCAGTCAAGTCACTGGTCAATCTAAGAAAATTAACCCAGACATACCACTTCTATCAAACAATGATCTCAAAAAGTCAGAAATACTAACTGAACGTCTCCCAATTAACTCCACTTAATATGACTACTAAAACATAAGTCATTCTCGTAACTCTCAAAGAAAAAGAAACATCAAGTTCTCCAACTCAATTCTCCAAACTCACACATCAGCACACACACAACCCAAAACTTACAGCAACTCCACGGACTTCTGCACTCACATTTCAAACTCGAATGTTCTCACAAGTAAAAAAAAAAGAAAAAAAATCGTAATGAGCCCAAGGAAAAAAAAGAATCACGTAACACACCCTGACCCAAAAATGTTCTCTCAAGCTCTGATATCTGAACAACCCACAAAATCAGTAAAAATCTCCAATGTTTAACAGCAAAAACCCCTTTACTGCTCATACAATTAATTGCAATGTACTTAATGTCAAACTCCCATTTACGTAAATAACAACTCCCGATAAACCACATCTCCCGTCCAAAAGAAATGCTATTTAATCTCAATATCCCAATTCATCTCTCATCGAAGGAGAAAAATAAAAATAAAGATAACCACAAGTAGATTTCACCCATCACAAAATACATAATACATGCATAATATGCATAACCCCCAACGTTTTTCCCAAGAAATGCCCCATGTAAAGTTACAGAATTTCTCGACATCGCAACTCTATCGACTGGACATGTCCAGAAAGCAAACTCTTACCCATGCGCTTTCGTGAAATGCTATTGTCAACATTTCCAGACATCGCAAAAACTTTGATCAGTCACCATCAGAGGAAAAGAGTCAGCACACAGCTCATCACATCGCTTGTCAGCAGAAAAATCCGCCTACGGACGTATGCTCAAACAGCAGCACAAAAAATGTCCAGTCAGACACACAAGTTTGGAAAACTCATGATTCTACAGAAAAAGGTCTAACTGACACGAAGTAAACACATTCCACAAAATTAACTCAGGATATGACTAATGTGTTCAAAAATTCTCTCAACATGACTTAGCCCAATTATATGCCTCCAAAAATAATACACTTGTGAACATAAAAAATGCACACATCTCCATAGGACCGCAATGCAGTAATGCCACTCGCCTCTAAAATAGTCCCGAAACCAAAGAGAAAGAGCCACAGAAATCTTCTTTTTGTTTGAAAAGACAAAAAACTCCCATAACCACAAAAAAAGGTTCACCCGCCAAAGATTAATTCCATCTCCATACATAATTATGTGACACCATATTAATAAGAACACCACTCCGGATATAAAAATATTTCCTCCATTTGGTTAATAACCAACCCCATATTATTCCCTCTTATTTCTCCGATAGCCATATGTTAATAAAAAATACCCAACCATTTCCAGGAATAAAGAATA
>NC_061101.1:13915635-13928135 GCF_015104395.2 Macrobrachium nipponense | reverse complement strand
TGATCATATGCCACCGAGTTCTTCTAGGACTGTGATTAAAGCCTTTCAAGAAGTCGGTAAGGGGCTTATGGTAAGAAAGGTCCTTATGGTAAGAAAGGTCCTTCTTTGTCTATTACTGCATATTTACTTTCAGAGGGCTTCAGTTTACCTGAATAACAAGCTATTGGGAAAAACTGTTTATCATATTGCTGAGGTAGTACCCCTCCGACCCCCTAGTCTGAGGCGTCAGTTGCAATAAAGAATTCCTTACTGAAATCAGGAAATTTTAAGATAAGTGAACTGCACAATTTTTCTTTCAAGGTATCTAACGCCTGTTGATCCGTTTCACATCATATAAAATATGTGCGCTTCTTCATAAGATCAGTTAAAGGAGCTGCTATGATTGAATAGTTGTGCACGAACCTATGATAGTACCCAGTGCAGCCCAGAAATTGTTGTATACCCTTAACATTAGTAGGCACCGGAAAGTTACGGATAGCAGACACCTTATCCTGGACTACCTTAAGACCTTGACTAGATACCGTAAAACCTAAATAGACTAATTCTGACTTTAAAAACTCGCATTTAGATATTTTTACTCTTAAATTGTGTTGTTGTAATCTCTGTAGTACTAGTTCAAGTTTATGCAAATGTTCTTCTAAGGTATGAGAAAAGATTACAAGATCGTCCATATAGGCATGAAGAGTTTCTCCCAGCAAGTCTCCAAACACAATATTAATCATTCTGGTAAATGTGGTTGGAGCACAACGTAAGCCAAAAGGCATACACAAAAATTCATAGTGTCCCCTGGCTGTGTTGAAGGTTGTATATGGGGTACTTTCCTTAGCTAAGGGTATCTGGTGAAAGCCTTTACGTCAATCCAAGATCGTGAAATGTCTATTATGTCCTAACAAGGATAAGATATCGTCGGTACATGGCACCGGAAAATTACCAGGAATCGTTTCCTCGATTAAGCGACGGAAATCTACGCAAAGTCCAATCTTTTTTTAGTACAACAATTAAGGGAAAGTGATAAGGGCTATTCGATTTCTTAATTACTCCTTCTTCTAACATTTTTGCTACTTCGTCACTGATTTCATTCTGAAATTTCATAGGGAGTCGATACGAAGGTACATAAATAACTTTATGCTTGTCTTTTAACTGTATATGGTGTTCAATTACATCCGTTTTCCCTAAAGATCCCTCGCTTGTGGAGAAAACATCATGATATTTAGATAAAAGTACAAAAAAAATTTTCTGGATCCCCACATCTTGAATGTCTTTATCGATTTTACTTTTGATGCATTGTAAGAGGGATTCGTCAACAATGGGCTGAGCGTGATTAATTTCAGCAACGGTGAAAACGTGGTACTTATACACATCCAGATCTACGATATGTTGATTTTTGTTGATTACTAGATAGGTATTCAAGTGGTTACAGACTTCAATGTTAACCTGATGCTGTGAGTCAACAGTGTATAATGCTTATGCCACAGAAAGTCCGTTAATTTTCAGAGTGTCTGGAAGGATGAAAATTTCAGATCCTGGCAAGGTTTTTTTAACACGCAATGAGAGATACAAGGGTGCATTAGGCCCGAGAGATTGTGCACAAGCTGCCATTGCAATTGTGTGAGAGTTCTGTTGGGTCTCTTGGATAATGTCATGGTTCATGAGACAGGTGATTGGTTCTTCAATATACATTACTGTTTGATTGGCTGTCTCCTTTTTGTCCAAAACGGATTTTAATGTGCTAGAAGATTTGTAGAATTTTCCTTTGATAAACACGCCATTTTTGTCAGGAGCTAAGATAATATTTTGAATGCACATGGATGGATATCCTACAATTACAACTGGATACATATCAATGTATTGTACAACTATAAAGGTATCGGTAAGCATGCACTTAACCACCTTGAACTGAATCTGAGTTACGCCTACAACACTTAGTTCGTTATTGCCGATGCCCGAAAGTCGTACTCCAGACCTCTCAATAGGGAAGTTCGGAAACAACAAACGGTGAGTCCGTAAGTCCATGATATTACGTGGACTACCGGAATCGAAAAACAATGTAAAAGGCTGATATTCTAGATTTACGGCGTGTAAAGTAGGGCATAATTCATCATTACTGGTGATAGCGTGAATTCTATGAAAATCTACGGGTTCCTGCATTGATTTTTTGGATACGGTCGTGTGATTCATAGGAATCTTCTGTGTTTCACATAAGTCTTCTAGATGATTAAATTTATTTTTCAATTCAAAGGATGTTGATACGGATACCCCAACATCACTCTCCCCCCCACTGGAGTTATTTTCGTGGTATTTGCTTTGCTTTGGACACTCGGAAAATTTGGCTGACTTTGATTGTTTTGGCTAGACGGACCAGGAACCGAGTTCCCTGAAGCCCGATTTGCTTGTTTCTGATTCTGTGCATAGTTACTGTTCGAATGTTTCTTTTTGTGATTATGTGTATTTTTCTTTTTATTATCTTTGCCAATGTGCTGTGTATTTTTAACATTACTCTGCACCTGGTTACGCGAAAAACAACGAGCATATGCATGACTTGAGCTATTATGAATGGAACAATAACAGGTACGGCAATCTGCAATCATATGGCCTGTGCGAATACAGTTAAAACAAGTTATCCCGGCCAAGTTACTGTTAACTACATTTACTTGCTGTGGTTTATTTTCCATTCTTTGCAAAAACTTGAATAAGTGAGGGATCTAAATATGTACATTTAGACATATGTCTCTTAATTTGTTTATAAATATCTAGTTCCATACTGTCGGACATTAGCTCTTCATCAAAACACCGTACTAAGGCTTCTGGCAACATAGCTGTTATGAAAGTTGAGCATATGAGCCTGGCCATGTCTGTACCACTAACCGAATTAGATTGATTCAAATTATCCAGATATTCATTCAAATGGTCTGCAATAAGTGCTGCTCTATCAACCAAGCTAACATTAGTCATAGAGACCAGATTAAAAATTTTTCTTAAAGCTAAAACCGCGTCCAAGGCTTCCTCGCTGCCATATACTGAGCGTAATTTAACTTTAAATTCATCCCATGTCTTTGCCTCCTGAAAGGAAACACCCCAAAGGTAGGACCCAGCATCCCCTTTTGCAAAGTCAATGAAGCTTTTAGCTTCCTGTAGCTGTAGGGACGGCAAAATGATACATTTAGCTTTCAAATGAGCATCCACTGATGAAATCCATGATTCTACCCCCTGAGAGAAAAACCAATTAACCCTTAAACGCCGACTGGACGTATTTTACGTCGACATTTTTTGTCTCTCGGGTGCCGACTGGACGTATTTTACGTCGACATACAAAAGTTTTTTTTTTTAAATTCGCGGAAAAATACTTTTAGGCCTACCAGCCGAAAACTCTTGAATCACGCGCCTTGGGGGATGCTGGGAGTTCACGGATCAAGGTGTTGTTTTGTTTACAATCGTTACGCAGGCGCGCAAGCGCGAATTTCTTTCTTGCCACACTAAAAAGTATCTGTGACACATCTCGGAAATTATTTCGTCACTTTGACATAATTTGTTTACCATTTTAAATTAGCCGTTACATGGACTATTATATATGAAAATGTGCGCATTTTTATGTAAAATACAACAAAAAATACTCATGATTGTAGCTTTTATCAGTTTTGAGATATTTTCATATAAATAACGATAAGTGCCAAAATTTCAACCTTTGGTCAACTTTGACTCTACCGAAATGGTCGAAAAACGAAATTGTAAGCTAAAACTCTTACATTTTAGAATATTCAATTATTTAACTTAATTTTGCAACTAATTGGAAGTCTCTAGCACAATATTTCGATTTATGGTGAATTTATGAAAAACTTTTTCCTTACGTCCGCGCGGTAACTCTTCCGAAAATAATCATACATTCGATTGTGGTAATGTTTGCACCATTTTAAATTAGCCGTTACATAAAGTTTTATATATGAAAATGTGCGCAATTTCATGCACAATACAACTAAAAACAACCCATGGTTGTAGCTTTTATCAATTTTGAAATATTTTCATATAAAAATGATAAGTGACAAATTTTCAACCTCGGTCAATTTTGACTCTACCGAAATGGTCGAAAAACGCAATTGTAAGCTAAAACGCTTATATTCTAATAATATTCAAGCATTTACCTTCATTTTGCAAGAAATTGGAAGTCTAGCAAAATATTTCGATTTATGGTGAATTTATGAAAAAAATAACATTTTCTTTACGTCCGCGCGGTAACTCTTCCGAAAAAATCATACGTGCGATTGTGGTAATGTTTGCACCATTTTAAATTAGCCGTTACATAACGTTTTATATATGAAAATGTGCGCAATTTCATCTATAATACAACAATAAATAGTTGAAGGTTGTAGCTTTTCTCATTTTCGAAATATTTGCATATAAATCACGATAAATAGAAAAAAACCACGTTCGGTCAAATTTGACTCTACCGAAATGTTCGAAAAACGCAATTGTAAGATAAACTCTTACAGTCTAGTAATATTCAGTCCTTTATCTTCATCGTGAAACAAATTCGAAGTCTCTAGCACAATATTTAAATTTATGGTGAATTTAAAAAAAAAAATTTCCTTCCCTCCGCGCGCGGATTCTCCGCCACAAATCTCCGAAATGCGTAAGTCCCATTCTCGGAATATTTGCTCCGTTTCATATTAGGCATTTCATATAGTTTTATATATATGAAAATGTGCGCAATTCCATGTAGAATAAAACGAAAAATATTTAAAAATTGTAGCTTTTCTTATTTCCGAAATAATTGCATATAAAACAATATATATAAAAAAATTCGACATTCGGTCAACTTTAACTCGTCAGATATGGTCGAAAACTGCATTTGTAAGCTAATATTCTTACAGTATAGTAATATTCAATCATTTGTCTTCCTTTTGAAAGAAATTGGAAGTCTCTAGGACAATATTTTAGATTTATGGGGAATTTTGAAAAAAAATGTGTTTACGTCTGCGCGTTCGAATTCATGCATTATTTTGTGATAATATTTTCTCTGTGTTGCTTTTATCGTTTTACAATTTGTTATATACCAAAATGATTGCAATTTAGTGTACATTACAAAAAAAAAATGTAACTTGTTACCTTCAACCGTTTTGCGCACAGCACGATTTGAATACAATTATATATGAAATTTCGTTTTTGCGCTATCATATATCGCATTATTTATATATGATAATGATATTTTTTTTCATTTCTGATGGTTGCATACTAAACTTCAGGCAGTGACAAAAACAGGAGCCAAAAATGAACTCTTAATCTTCAAAACTAAGCACGCTATAATTTTTTGAAAAAAATATTTTTTCCGCTCTTGCGCTCACTCTGAAACGTCTCCGGCACACGGGAACATTTTTTTTTTTATAACGCTTTCGGCGTTTAAGGGTTAATGTGACCATGGAAAGAACAATTGCAGATCTAGCATTATCTAAAGTTACGACCGGGTTACTGGGTGAAACCAGTGGAGGTGTGGCCATCTTTACCCTAGATTTATTTTTATCACTACATCTATTGGCAACCCTATCAAAATACCTGTAAGAGTAAACACGTCCACTGCGTAAACGCATATGCTATATAAAACACAATGTGTCACAGAAATAATAATGTGTCCCATAAGTGATAAAGTTTGGCACATAAGATATGATAAAATATTTCAGTAAAACCTCTGAAAAGGAAGGGTTTGCATGAATGACAAAGATGAAATCTGTACTGCAACGGTTAACAAAAGTATTAAGATAGTTTCCTGCAAGAAAATGAGATTAAATGATGTCTTGTAACTCACCCAGAAACAGCGATCTCTCGACCTGCGAAGGTTTAACACTAAAGTTACACACCGAATGAATAAAGGTTTACTTAGCTGGTGTATATGGGATGTTGTATGACGTCACGGATCAGCTGGTAGTCGCCCTTGGTCTGATTGACACAGATTGAAGATTCGTGCGGTGTGTTTGTTTGTAGAACGTCTGATTTCGGTTACGTTGATATGTAGATGATACTCTGCGGATGTCACGTATGGCAGAAGTTCTCGAAGTTCTCAAAGTTCAGATTATGATGAAGAAGCCATTATTATAACGTATATACCTTACCATATATATATAATATATATATATATATATATATATATATATATATATAGATATATATATATATATATATATATATATACATATATATAGATATATATACAATTGTAGCACACTTTACAGTTGATATAAGCGTATCACTGACATAAATCTGAAACGAATTTACCCCCTTTAACAGGTGCACTTATTAGTTCCCCCTTTCAGGCTTCGTCCTCGCCCAGCACTGTTGACGTTAACAAGCAACAGCCTTTGCCCCTTAGCACTCATTTCCATAAATTCCTTGTATTTTTTTTTCTCCCGACACTGTACGAATTATAGAGGAGTCATTGTGACCCATTCATCCACGAATTCAGTTCAGTTAAACTCAGAAAGTTCTCTCAGCAACGCTGCGGTTTTATTGTCTCATGTTGGAGATTAAGGGACTAAATATTCGTTTATATAGTTTCACAAAGCCAATTATTTCATTGTTCACGTTCTCATGATTCCATAAAGATTAGCCATAATGTTAGAACGTCAAGTGACATTTTAAATTCCATACACGTCTCTTTGCGCGATACTTTTATTCAACTGTAAGCCTCATTATTCCTATGTATATATATGTTGACAAATTGATTTCCTGAATCAGATCTGTTTTAAAAGAGATTACCTTTTATACTTGAACGAATTTCAAAAATCAAAATTAATATGTAACGGGAGGCTAACACTAAATTTTCTACAAATAAACGATATGCAATATCCAACCGCTTTCAAGTCCTCTGTCTTGACATTAGACTTTACAAAGAGCAAGTCCTTATTCAAGATTTTTTTTATTGAAACTATCAAATTTATACATTTACTGAGAAAAGTGGCGAATAATAAGCTTGCTGTTATTACGGGCGATTTCAGGGCTTATAAAAAAAAATTTCAAATAGTGCGTAATTAATTCCAATAATGGCCGCTACAGTTGACAAGGATTGCACATTATTTATTTTTTACCTTCTAATAAATTAAGCATAAATACCTTTTTCAGACCTTTTTAGGCTTTCCATAGACCTTTCCTACCCCCTAACAAGAACAACAATAACAAGAACAACAACACCAAAGTAGTTTGAAGGCTTACTCCCGAGTAAGCGACATCCTTCAAAAATATTGTAAAACCCTTCAGAAATATCTGTGTAATTATTGCAAAAACCTTCAAAAACATCTATGTAAATGTTGTAAAAGCCCTCAAAAACATCTGAATAAATATAAAAACCCTTCAAAAACATCTGAGTAAATACTGTAAAATCCCTTCAAAAACTTCTGGGTAAATATCCCTCAAAACATCTGAGTAAATGTTGTAGAAACCTTCAAAAACATCTGAATAAATATTGCAAAAACCTTAAAAAACATCTAAGTAAATACTGAAAAACCTTCAATAACATCTGTGCAAATATTGTCGAAACCTTCAATAACATCAAGCCTTATCATGGAAAACAACCTTTGTGGTAAGAGCCGTCCCCGGCTGACAAGTGTGTTGTCATGTACCAGTCGTCGCGCCACAATATGTGTCATACATTGGAATGCGCACAGCACCTTTATCAAGTCGCTTAACGACCCACTTAGCCAACAGAGGTATTGAAAACACGTTATACAGTGAATAAGGATGCAGTTGTAAGGGGGGAAGTTTAGCTCACAACACTATAATAACAGATAGTGTCGCATAAAAGGCATTTTCACTTCTTGAGATGACACTGATTTTAAGAAGCGTATGATAATGTTTAGGAGGGGTCCATACTATCACCACCATTCCCTCTATATGAAAAAAGGAGTTAATTTGCGTGTGTGGGGGGCGGGGGGTGGGGGTTGGAGCTGGGAGTAAGCACGTGGTTACGTAAATTTGCTTTTCATGTCATATTTCAAAATATGCATATAACCCTACCTTACATAATGATAAAAATAAGTAAAAATCACTTAATGGTTTCGACATATTTATGTGTCACTTCCTACTGAAAATTTTTCCCTGTAGCTAAGCCAAATCGCGTTGTGAGGTTTAACAGACTACCAAATACATTTCAAAGTGATGCTTTTCAATATTCCATAACAGAAGGGACAAAGAGCCAACCTGGTTACAGCCGAACTTTCATCCTTACAAGTTACCATATTTTGAAACACTGTCTTGGCCGTCTTTTGCATCCCAAAACCTCATCAATACAGCTAAAATGAATCAAGTATTTACGTGGCTATTGTGCAAATACAGCAAGGATATTATGGAGAAATATTCGTAGGAATAATAATTTCCCAATTAAATTGTTATGATATACTGAGAAATTAATGTACTAGGATGAAGAACGTTTTTATATTAGGCAACTTTGCCAGGTCTGCGTGAAATAAATAATTAAATTCTTTAACATTCATAATGAACAAAAATGAACGGTTAATTTTGCATCAGTGCAGGGATTTTGATGAGGTGAACAATTGCTGACTTTCTACAGAGAGTTCTCAAAATTGTCAGAGATGTGTCTAATTGATGGAAAAATAATTTTCCATCCAAATTATGCTCAAGTGACGCTTTCTATTACCGCAGATGACGTGTGGTTAGGAATCAAAGACAACAGGTGGGCGGAAGGACCCTATACCCGGGTCCCACCACACCTGTGGAGCTCGGGTCAACCTGATGATGGCTCGGGCACCTGTGGGTATGTTGCTCTGCAGATATCACCCCCAACAATCTGGGATACCAAGTGTCACACATATTCAATACCATTCTTTTGTCATGCATTGCTTGATTGATAATACATTGGTAATGATAAAGTTGTTACTAGTGTGAAGGGGAGTTGAAATTTTCTGTCTCATCTATACATAAATATATTTGTATATCTTGGTAACTGATGTTAACGTATTTTGGAATGATAAATAATACTTTAGTGTAATTGCAATTGTTACCTGATTGAAGGGGAATTGAAATGTAATTTTCGGCCTCATCTATACATACATATGTTTGTATAAGTTGGAAATCAATGTTAACCCATTTTGCAATGATGGCTCTAATATCAGTGTAATTGTAACTGAGATGTTACAGCTATCAATCTAAAGGAAAATTGCAATTTTCTGTCTCATTTATACGTAACATATATATTATATCTTGAAAAACAATGTTAACTCATTTTTAAATTATTAATAAAAGTAAAAAATATTGGAACTGTTTACGTTTCACTTAAATCGTAAATAAGAAAAAAAATCGAGATATTCCTGGCATGAGGTACACACCAGAAGAAACAGAAAGATTAAGTCGACTGGGTTTGTTTCTCTAAGGATCCAACAGATGGCAGAATCTTGCACTTTTTACTGCTAGGGTGATTCCATTTTAACGAACAAGGGAAAAGCATTTACATATACGGATAAATTCGCTAGACTTTCTTACTGAATTCTGTGTAGAGTAAATATCGAAGAAATGCCTGGAGTAAATCTGCATATTGCACAAATGAGCGTCATTTGCTTTGAATACGGAACATATATTTTTCATGTTTATTACTTTTTATGCCCACAATAAACAAAAAATTTATTACTTGTTAAAATATGTGTAAGAGAAGGTACAACTACAGATTACTACTTACTTACGATAAACTAACAGTTTCAGAATGTGTTAGCTAGAGACATTTGGAAATGTGATATAGTGTTTATTAATGTTGGGAATCATAAACGATCATTAATACCTTTATTCGTGGCCTTCGTACCTGTTTTACAACCAGAATACAAAGAGGAAGAAATATTTTGAGTAGACTTTTGTGTAGATTTCGGTATATAATGCTGGCGGTGAACACAGTAATAATTATACGAATTGCAGATAGATAATCCTGCGATTGCAGTCATTGCTAAGGCACTGCAGTTCCTCGTTGGGCGAGTGGGTTGCGTGCTCGCCTACTGATTCGGTAGTCGCGAGTTCGATTCCCCTCTCTTCCAACCCAGAACCAGAGAAATTTATTTCTGTTGATTAGAAATTCAGTTCTCGATATAATGTGGTTCGGGTCCCACAATAAGCTGTAGGTCCCGTTTCTAGGTAACCAATTAGTTCCTAGCCACGTAGAAAATATTTAATCCTTCGGGCCAGCCCTAGGAGAGCTCTTAATCAGCTCAGTGGTCTGGTTAAACTAAGATATACTTCACTTTTAACTAAGTACTGCACCCACAGAACTTTTATTCGAGACAACAAGGCTTAATAGGGAGTTCAGGAAAGCACAATATCCGGCACATATACCCGTTTTATACACATGCTGTGATTTATGCTTCAGATCAATTTTCTGTAAAAAGGTTATAACTATGGAATTTTTCCCATTCCGTCGAAATATATGTTCATCACTATACATCTCTTATTCTCAAGGATTTGTTGACAGGCATGTTGTTGATATAAAAAAAATATTTTGTCAAAATCTGGTTCTGTCACTACGATTGTTTGGACAGATATATTTTACATGAAGATTTTCAAATGAAGAGATGTCTTCCTTTTCCAAACAAATGCTTGAGGCAATGTGTTTTAGGTATTAGTCAACGCAAAGTTAGTTTTATGAATTACATCTGAAAATAATATGCACGCATATAAATATATTGAAAATTGAAGGAGCTGATATTATCGAATTGTCTTCTCTGTGAATTTTTCAAGTGAAGAGATTTTATGTTGCCCCCCCCCCCCCCCCCCCACTTATGCAACGAAGTATATTAACGAGAAGTTATTCTTGGATGTTTATTACCTTTATTTTGTCACTAGTAAAGAAGTTTTTCCCTAACCCAGAGTAAACTAAATAGTAAAACAAGTAAATTATTTTTCATCTTTTACTGTTTTTTCCAGACAATATGAGCGGGTTTCTGTAAAGAGATAATTCGAAATGCGAATTACATAATTTCAAGGTGTTTCACCATTTGATTGTATTTTAAATATTACATCAATAAATCGTTTATTCAAGTGAAATTGTGACATAAACAGGTAAGAGCAAAGCCACTGCTAATCGAATAGTTTTACGGTCGATGTCCTCTGCCGTGACCCTAAGTCCGGTAGTATCTGGTATGAGGTATCATTAGCGAAATAAACAAAATATATATATATATATATATATATATATATATATATATATATATATATATATATATATATATATATATATATATATATATATATATATATATTATATATATATATATATATATAATAAAATAAAAACATAAGCCGGCAGGATACGTTTCTCTAAGTGACCGATAGATGGTATCTGCTTGCAGCTTGTGTGAGTCCATTATAACAACAGGAGAGGAAGCCTTTCGATACGCGCAAAAAAGTTAGCATTACTACCGAAAGTACTGCTCTGATTCTTTCTATAGTTAATGCTGAATGCATTTCTGGAGTAAAAGTACACGCTGCATTCAAATGAAAATCATTTACTTTTAAAATAAAAGATATATTCTTCATGTTGACGGAGATTTTGCCCCCTTCGTGGAAATGGTCCTTCCCAGGTGACGTACGTGAGGTGCTTACTGAGAGAGCCCATCTTTTTTTTTTTTATATATATTGCCATTGATAAGGGGAGCACTCATTGCATATTACAATTATGTGTAGAAGGAAGAGTCATACAGAAGTAACTAACTGCAAGTAAGACTGACCGTTCAATATGTTCTATGTCAAGACGTTTGGAAGTGTGAGACGGTGTTCATATATAGATTTAATCAAGGTCTTTCCACCTCTGTTACTAACAAAACACAAAAGAGGACGAGAAACTTTAGAGTGGGTTTGTTTACTTATTTGTTCTTTCGTGATGATGGTCTTTCTTGCACCTGACGTTAAAAAAACTCCCAACCGAGAAATGGAGCCCATTCATACGTTAAATGTATAGATGCGTAAGGAATCAACGAATCCTACGTTGCTGGGAAACTCTGCAACTTTGTCATTGACCTTGAACTGTCGTGGCTCCGAGATTCGGGGTGACTGGTCGGCGCCCGATATCTCGAGGGAAGTTAACCGTTAGAGGGAGATTATAAATAGCGCATCTCACCGGCGGGTGTTGCTTAGTCTTCCAGCGTCAGCCGATGGCACAGGACGTCCAGAAGGTCCTTTTGATGAAGGATCCTTGCTAGAAAGATCGTACCCTTAAGCTTATATTATAAGAAGATATTGCATCAAATTTAGTCATACGCCTATCATCATCTGAAGATCCAAGACGTCTAAGAACTTCTATCAAGGCAAAACACAGTGTTTTGCTTTTCGTCTGAAGGAATGGCGAACAATATTCGAAGATTAGTTTCAATCATGTGGCTATGGGGCCTCTGCGTTGGTCAAATTGTGGTAGAGCCACCGACTGAAATTGAGGGACTCAATGTGACAGCTCTAGGTAGGTTACGATAATATTGTCGTTGTGACTATTCTAACTCATAATTTTCTTTCCTGTGATTAGTAATTCTGTA
>NC_061101.1:13885635-13910635 GCF_015104395.2 Macrobrachium nipponense | reverse complement strand
ATAAATATACATATGAATTTTTATCACTTATAAACACCCATGACCTTTTTTTTTCTTCAACAGACATAGATGAGTGCTCTACCGGTAGTCACAAGTGTCATAGCCGAGCTAATTGTACCAATACCATTGGAGGCTACACCTGTCGTTGCAGACCACCATATTCAGGCAACGGTTATACCTGCAACGGTAAGTATCCATTGCAATGGTAATAATCATTTGATTGCAATGGTAAGTATCAGTTTGATTCCAACATTAAGTAAGATCTGAAAGTAATAAAACCACCACCCACTTAAAAATACCAGAACTAATGTTCATTAGGTCTCCATGATAAAATGTTATAAGAGCATACTCTAGAATGCTACGTTTTATATAATCATTGCAAGCAATTGTTGGTCAACGAGAAAGCCGTTATCAGAAGAATAGTGAAGAAAGAGCGTTTCCTACCCAATTGATAATAATAATAATGTAAACAGAAACCCACAAAATTATTGCATAAAACTTGTTTACTTGTAAGTATATACATATTATTTTACTCAACACTCAAGTACTTTCAGGTCCTATCTGTGCACCTTTCTTCACGAGATGTAAAGGTTGTCAGACATCTGGGCCTTGACCCAGTCTGACAACCTAGACATCTCATGAGAAAGAGCCAAAGAAAAACGGAAAGAAGTTTTGGTTTTTGTTTGGTTGATAATAATAATAATAATAATAATAATAATAATAATAATAATAATAATAATAATAATAATAAACAACACAATAGAAGATGTAAAACAGAGGCTTAAGGCCAAAGCACACAAGATCCAACGGTACATGAACAGGAATAAGGGATACCAACAGAACAAACTATTCGGAACCAACCAGAAAGACTATACAGCCAACTAAAAGGGGAAGACAACCACCCAGAAATTCTGAAGCCGAACCAAGTAAGAGACTATGGAAAACATATGGAGCAATCCGGTATCACACAACAAACATGCAACATGGCTCCAGGAAGTCAAGGAAGAAGAAACAGGGAGAATAAAACAAAGATTCACAGAACATCACGACAGACACAGTCAGACACCAACTAAAGAAAATGCCAAACTGGAAAGCCCCAGGTCCCGATGAAGTCCATGGATACTGGCTCAAAAACTTCAAGGCCCTACACCCACGAATAGCAGAACAACTCCAGCATTGTATCTCAACCACCAAGCACCCAAATGGATGTCCACAGGAAGAACATCCTTAGTACAAAAAGACAAGAGTAAGGGGAATATAGCCAGTAACTACAGGCCTATCACCTGCCTACCAATAATGTGGAAGTTACTAACAGGTATCATCAGTGAAAGGCTATACAACTACCTAGAGGAGACAAACACCATCCCCCACCAACAGAAAGGCTGCAGAAGGAAGTGTAGGGGCACAAAAGACCAGCTCCTGATAGACAAAATGGTAATGAAGAACAGTAGGAGAAGGAAAACCAACCTAAGCATGGCATGGATAGACTATAAGAAAGCCTTCGACATGATACCACACACATGGCTAATAGAATGCCTGAAAATATATGGGGCAGAGGAAAATACCATCAGCTTCCTCAAAAAATCAAAATACAATGCACTGGAATACAATACTTACAAGCTGGAATAAGACTAGCAGAGGTTAATATCGGAGAGGGATCTTCCAGGGCGACTCACTGTCCCCCACTACTCTTCGTAGTAGCCATGATTCCCATGACAAAAGTACTACAGAAGATGGATGCCGGGTACCAACTCAAAAGAGGCAACAAAATCAACCATCTGATGTTCATGGACGACATCAAGCTGTATGGTAAGAGCATCAAGGAAATAGATACCCTAATCCAGACTGTAAGGATTGTATCTGGGGACATCAGAATGGAGTTTGGAATAGAAAAATGCGCCTTAGTCAACATACAAAAAGGCAAAGTAACGAGAACTGAAGGGATAAAGCTACCAGATGGGAGCAACATCAAACACATAGATGAGACAGGATACAAATACCTGGGAATAATGGAAGGAGGAGATATAAACACCAAGAGATGAGGACACGATCAGGAAAGAATATATGCAGAGACTCAAGGCGATACTCAAGTCAAAACTCAACGCCGGGAAATATTTATAAAAGCCATAAACACATGGGCAGTGCCATAATCAGATACAGCGCAGGAATAGTGGAATGGACGAAGGCAGAACTCCGCAGCATTGATCAGAAAACAGGAAACAAATGACAATACACAAAGTACTACACCCAAGAGCAAATACGGACAGACTATACATAACACGAAAGGAAGGAGGGAGAGGACTACTAAGTATAGAGGACTGTGTCAACTTCGAAAACAGAGCACTGGGGCAATATCTGAAAACCAGTGAAGACGAGTGGCTAAAGAGTGCATGGAAAGAAGGACTAATAAAAGTAGACGAAGACCCAGGAAATATACAGAGACAGGAGAAGACAGAAGAAACAGAGGACTGGCAACAACAAACCAATGCACGGACAATACATGAGACAGACTAAAGAACTAGCAGGACCCCTGGCAGCCCCCACCCACCCACAAAAAAAAGTGCATCTAGCCAACTGCCATGACAACATAACGATGACAATTGGCAATGGCTACAGAGGGGAGAGCTCAAGAAGGAAACTGAAGGAATGATAACAGCGGCAGAAGATCAGGCCCTAAGAACCAGATATGTTCAAAGTACGATAGACGGAAATAACATCTCTCCAATATGTAGAGTGCAATACGAAAATGAAACCATAAACCACATAGCAAGTGAATGCCCGGCACTTGCACAGAACCAGTACAAAAAGAGGCATGATTCAGTGGCAAAAGCCCTCCACTGGAGCCTGTGCAAGAAACATCAGCTACCTTGCAGTAATAAGTGGTACGAGCACCAACCTGAAGGAGTGATAGAAACGATCAGGCAAAGATCCTCTGGGACTATGGTATCAGAACGGATAGGGTGATACGTGCAAACAGACCAGACGTGACGTTGATTGACAAGGTCAAGAAGAAAGTATCACTCATTGATGTCGCAATACCATGGGACACCAGAGTTGAAGAGAAAGAGAGGGAAAATTGGATAAGTATCAAGATCTGAAAATAGAAATAAGAAGGATATGGATATGCCAGTGGAAATCGTACCCATAATCATAGGAGCACTATGGACGATCCCAAGATCCTTGAAAAGGAATCTAGAAAAACTAGAGGCTGAAGTAGCTCCAGGACTCATGCAGAAGAGTGTGATCCTAGAAACGGCACACATAGTAAGAAGAAGTGATGGACCCTCCCTGAGGAGGCAGGATGCAACCCGGAACCTCACACTATAAATACCACCCAGTCGATTTGGAGGACTGTGATAGAGCAAAAAAAAAAAACAAAAAAAAAAAAAAAAATAATAATAATAATAATAAAAAGGCAATTACACCACTGTTTCACTCTCCTTCTTGGATTTTGCCTTTATTCATATATTCATCACGTTCCAGATTTTCGTAATTATCTATGTATATCTTAAGAAACAATGTTAACCTATTTTGGAATTATATATATATACAACGTTTGTGTAATTGTAACTGAGATAAATAAACTAAGTAGAAGTGAAAACTAGTCGAGCTGTTTGCCTTTCACCTTAGCTCAGAATATTGTTATCTAGAGACATTTGGAAAAGTGATTTAGCGTTTACTGATGTTGGGAATCATAAACGATCATTAATACCTTTATTCGTGGCCTTTGTACCTGCATTACAACCAGAAAGTAGACAGGTAACTTTTATTCGAGACAACGAGGCTTAAAATTCAGTTCAGGAATACACAATATCTGGCACAAATCACACGCAAGCCGTGATTCATTCTTAAAAAGAACTCTCAGTATAAGTCTGTTTGAAATGTGGAATTTCTTTCAGTCTCTCGAAATAGTTTTCATCATTATTATACACCCGGTATCCTTAGGGATGAACTTACATTATATGTCAATCTTTCCCTTTGCTTCAGAGCAAGAATATCATTTCCCTTCACGGTTTGTGATTTACCGCTATGAATTGCTTGTAGCATCAAACCGTCGCTTGTTAAAAGCTAAATTTTCTCATTTCACGACTTAATGTTTTCTACAACTAAAAAATTTTGTTTTCTTGCCTTAGCATAGCACTAGATTTCATCACTTCCTCTTGGCTAAGAATATTGTTCATGTGTTGCCAGCATATTATGATTGACAATGTTTCCGTGACTCCATCCAGGTAAGGAAGATTCACCATATATCTAAAGGAAAGAGGGTCTTCATAAGTACCTTTTCCATCTTAAAAATAGGGTGAAAAATGGAATGGCTCTTCCTATCCGGCGTTTTTATGATTAATTTTAATAGACAATATCTTGATTGGCATTCACTTCTGGAGTGATGGTACGTTGACAATGGCCCTAACCTCTTGTCAATAAATAAATGAAAATAAATAATGGTTTTTAGATGCAACCGAGCAATTCTTTTTGCTTGTCTTTGTAACGATGCAGCGTTATAGATTTTCATTGTTTACGTGTAGGTCTCGATATAAAAGACCATTTTGCTGTCAAGCGAGAGACAGCTAACAAGAGGGATGCGACTGTGCTTGTCTTTTCTTGATGTCATATCAACTTTTACATGTGCATGGCATTTGAACCTTTTGCCTGATAGAACTGTTGCTTGCTTGGGCTATTTGTTGTCAGGGCCTAAACTGAAAGGAGATTCCTTTGCACCTGTCACCTACAACCTTGGCATGCTGTGGATATAAAAAAAACTTTTTTCTTTATCAAAATCTGGTTCTTTCACTACGATTCTGTTTTGACAGCTATATTACACAAACTCCTTCCATATGAAAAAACGCCTTCCCTTTTCAAAGAAATGCTTGAATAATGTGTTTTTGGTATGAGTGAACTTTAAAAGTTTTATGAAGTGCAATGGTGAGGGAATCTCTCTTAGATTACAACATTCCATTATGCCATTAAGTTTACATTGGAACAATAAAAGGCACCACGAAACAATGATAACAACAACCTGGAATTGCATTTCATTCGAACCATTTGTAATCATTGGGTTGTCAAATAGATTTATATGCATTAATTAAACTGAATGAATTTATTTTTACCCAAGTGCAACGGAAGTTTATGTCGCAGAATAATTGGAAATTATATTTTGGCCATTTGTATTTGTATTCCTTTTTATTTCTGCCAGCGTTTTCGACGATTCTCTGTCCATGACATCAATAAAACTTATCTCAATACAAGCATATCACTGAATTCATTACCTGATCAATGGGTATGTGAACGTTTTATTGCTTAACTCTCTTTTTCTTATTTCTTTTCATATGTTTATTTGTGATACCTTAATTAAAACCTTAGTTTCTTTGTAATATGGAGCAATTAACATTTACAATAAATTGCGTTCGAAGAAATTATTGGCGTCCATAACACTCTTACTAGTTTTTTGTCTATAATGTATAATGTTTATATGTTATATGTAATGTGTTTGTATGTATGTATGTATGTATGTATATATATATATATATATACTATATATATATATATATATATATATGTAATGCGGTTATTTCCTCATTACTCATTTGGTAGACGTGTAACTCGAGCGTCAGGCAAACAACTATCCTTTCTCTCTCTCTCTCTCTCTCTCTCTCTCTCTCTCTCTCTCTCTCTCTCTCTCTCTCTCTCTCTCTCTCTCTCTAACGGGTAATGAAAATGAGAGAGTTGCATCATAAGAAAATACATTTATTAACAATGAACAAATAATGAATCAATCAAGTCTTACAGTCTAACTTAATTCAATTAAAACCCCAACAAAAATGTCTGAATAGTAATGGTCACCAAATGTCTATTTCCATCGGGACTCCCTCGGTCCCCCCATCATGGTTCTGCTAGAACCGTCTGTTTCAAAGACATAGAAACACCCCGTAAGTACACACACAAGTTTAACAATCAGAGATTAAAGATTGAATATCCTTATAAAAATGTCAAATAGATAACAAGCCACTCTTTAGCTTAAACAGTTCAAAACTCACCCAAGCAGCCGGACTATTTCACACTTATTAAAAAACCACTTCGGAGAGCACCACGGCATCTTGCCTTTCTTCCAAAGACGCCTCTATCAAAATCCCCCATAGACTTGCGTATCATACATTATTAAAAGGAAGAGCGCACTGCACGCACATACGAACGCACAGTTCGTTAGCGCCTCACAATTACTAGCTGACAACCAGTTTCACAAAAGGCACTTTGAGAAGAGTTCATGAACTGAGTACATTGACTTGTCTAACTATGCAGTTTTATGTCACGCCACCCACAGAAACCCACTGATCAGCTTTCCTCGGGTCGTTGCTTCTCCACATTCCAATAGGTCACAGCGAACATATTGGCAATATATCATTAATCAAAACCCTAGGCCTACATAGCTCGGTCACCTCGAAATGCTAGCTCCCGCCTAGCAAAATTGTCAAACAGAATAGCTTATGTAATATAAAACACATTGGCTGGCTTAAAATAAAATATAAGTAATAACTGCACGTCTCTGGCATTATAAAATAAAGTCTGTTATGCTTTTATCTCCAAATAACACTAGAATTCCTCTCTTCGGATTCTTGAATATCCCTCTTTGTCTGCAACTAGCCGAACAGACAGTAGCAGGCTGTAGCAGGCTGTAGGAAGACAGAATGCCTCCCTCATTGTAGAAGACTTCTCACGGCTTCTGCAGATCCCCAAAAGACACGCTGTTGAACTTTGTAGACCTCGTAATCACCATTGTGGAAACTCTTGTAATCACCAAGGACAACACGACAGCAACCTCTCTGCACGGTTGGTGGACGTCTTGCTAGCGTTGGGAAACGACTTTTTGGTGTGTTAGTATGTCAGTCAAGTCACTGGTCAATCTAAGAAAATTAACCCAGACATACCACTTCTATCAAACAATGATCTCAAAAAGTCAGAAATACTAACTGAACGTCTCCCAATTAACTCCACTTAATATGACTACTAAAACATAAGTCATTCTCGTAACTCTCAAAGAAAAAGAAACATCAAGTTCTCCAACTCAATTCTCCAAACTCACACATCAGCACACACACAACCCAAAACTTACAGCAACTCCACGGACTTCTGCACTCACATTTCAAACTCGAATGTTCTCACAAGCAAAAAAAAAGAAAAAAATCGTAATGAGCCCAAGGAAAAAAAAGAATCACGTAACACACCCAGACCCAAAAATGTTCTCTCAAGCTCTGATATCTGAACAACCCACAAAATCAGTAAAAATCTCCAATGTTTAACAGCAAAAACCCCTTTACTGCTCATACAATTAATTACAATGAGACTTAATGTCAAACTCCCATTTACGTAAATAACAACTCCCGATAAATCACATCTCCCACCCAAAAAGAAAGGCTATTTAATCTCAATCCCAAATTACATCTCTCATAGGAAAAGGAAGAAAAATAAAAATAAAGATAACCACAAGTAGATTTCCCCCATCACAAAATACATAATACATGCATAATATGCATAACCCCCCACGTTTTCCCCAAGAAATGCTCCATGTAAAGTTACAGAATTTCTCGACATCGCAACTCTATCGACTGGACATGTCCAGAAAGCAAACTCTTACCCATGCGCTTTCGTGAAATGCTATTGTCAACATTTCCAGACATCGCAAAAACTTTGATCAGTCACCATCAGAGGAAAAGAGTCAGCAGACGGCTCATCACATCGCTTGTCAGCAGAAAAATCTGCCTGCGGACGTATGCTCAAATAGCAGCACAAAAAATGTCCAGTCAGACACACAAGTTTGGAAAACTCCAGATTCTACAGAAAAAGGTCTAACTGACACGAAGTAAACACATTCCACAAAATTAACTCCAGGATATGACTAATGTGTTCAAAAATTTGTCTCAAAGACTTATTCTCTCAACATGACTTAGCCCAATTATATGCCTCCAAAAATAATACACTTGTGAACATAAAAAATGCACACATCTCCATAGGACCGCAATGCAGTAATGCCACTCGCCTCTAAATAGTCCCGAAACCAAAGAGAAAGAGCCACAGAAATCTTCTTTTTGTTCGAAAAGACAAAAAACTCCCATAACCACAAAAAAAGGTTCACCCGCCAAAGATTAATTCCATCTCCATACATAATTATGTGACACCATATTAATAAGAACACCACTCCGGATATAAAAAATATTTCCTCCATTTGGTTAATAACCAACCCCATATTATTCACTCTTATTTCTCCGATAGCCATATGTTAATAAAAAACCACCATTCCAGGAATAAAGAATAGTCACCTCTATTTCGGCAAATAAAAAAATATTTACCCCTATTTCCCCAATACTCTATGTGGAATAAAACAAGGCTCCAAAAAATAGATCTCCAAAAGGAATATCAAAAAATGAAATGCCTATCTCAAAAAAAAGAAAAAAAAATGTGCACTCAAGCAATCTAGCTCACACACTCACAAATATTGCCCCAAATATATATATATATATATTTACATATATATTTATATATATATATATATATGCAATATAAAAAAAACACTGTATCGTGCTTCTAAGAAATCATAGAGGGATCCACAGTAATATCCTTGTTTATCTAGATATAATATGTTTATACAAAGCTTAAAGCTTTCGTCCATGCCTCCTGTGGACTTGATCACTAAGCAAATGAGACATGTATTGGTGAAGAATTCCAAATAAACATAAACAAACAGACAAAGACATTAACAAGGTTAAAAAATTCGAACAAGTCTTGGGTCGTTTGCCTTTCCATAATTCGCTGTGATCTACGAGGCGGGACAAAGCGCCGGTCTTCTTCCTGAATGACATCTTGACGGTCGTTAACCAAAAAGGTGGTTTGTAGATTAGGCTCTTGAACGGGCGAAGGATGGTTTATTTACATTATCAGATTGAAGGAGGCTGTACACATTTCTGAAGTTCTTTATTCTGGCCCTTTTTGCAAATTTCTTCACTCAAAAGTAAATTGTTCTGTATGCCAGTATTCCCCTCAAAAGTGTCCATTCAAAGTGATGAGAGCTCCTTCCCAATTCTCCTAGTGGTCCTATCCGCACTCTTATAAATAACTTTCCCTCCCTTGAAGTCGATGGCATGATCGGAATCCCAAGTATGCTTGGCAATGGCGCTGTAAACGTTGCCCAAACGGCAAGCTGCAACATGTTCACGTTTCCTCTGGTCCAGAGAACGACCCGCTTTCACCAATATAGCATTTGTCACAATTTTTACATCCTATAGCATAGACTCCAACATCGGTGGTTTGGTTTTCTGTAACTGTTTTTGTAATTTTATTTTTTAAGAGTATTAGGGTATTGAAAAACTACGCTATAACCCATGTCTTTCTTTTCTTTCTAAGATTATTGGAAACTTTTTTTCAGGTCATGATTATAAGGAAGGGGAAGGCATTTAAAATTAGCAGTCGAACAGCGTTCCCTTGGATTATAAAACATACTTCTGGTCTAGTAAAGACATCTGTCGATAAAAAACTTGGGGTAACATAACTTTTTGAAACTCGTAGTCAAGAATTGAATTTCCTGGTCAATGAAACTAGGGTCACAAACTCCGAAAGCTCTAAAAAACAAAAAACAAATTCGTCAAACGTTGCGTTTGATTTTCTCGTCATGATATGAATAAAAAATGTATGTACGTATTTGTGTGAGTACTTTTCCTGAAAACAGAGAATTTAAAAGACTTATTTACGTCGTCCCTGTGAACAACCAAGTCTAAAAATGGCAGACGCTTGTCGACTTCCCTTTCCACTGTAAACGTGATGGATGGAAGAAAACTATTCAGTTGTAAAAGAAGCTGATCAAAACTTTCGGTATCGTCCTTAAAAACAATAAAAATATCGTCAACATATCTTACCCATATAAAAGGTTTCAAATCATCTGGAAGTTTGTCCACAAAAAGTATTTCAAAAAGAAAAAATTCCATACAAAGATTAGCTAAAACAGGCGACAACGAGGATCCCATAGCACCCCTGCTTTTTGTTGATAGAAATCTCCTTCAAACAAACTCAAATATGGTGGATTCTACACACGTCTTTATAACTCACAAAACTTATTAATATGAATAGGTGGCGTGAATTTTCCTTCTTCGGCAATTTTGACCAAATTAGCTAGAACAAAATCAAGAGGCACATTAGTGAATAAGGAGACGATGTCCAGACTATACATAATTCCATCCAAATTTTTACCCATAATTCTATCCATGAAATCAAGATTATGTTTAAGATGGGAGCTAGATATATTACCCACTAAGGTCCACGCCCAAAACCTCCGCCAACCAAGAGGTCAAATCAGCCTGAGGAGTATTGCAGTTTGCTACAATGGGGCCTCAAAGGATGCCCTCCTTGTGGATTTTTGGAAGACCATAAAAATAACTAAACGAGGGTAGTTTTCTTGTCAATTTACTGAGAATAACCTCTTTCATTTCTCTGGTGATGTTACCTTTTATAATGTCCTTAATTTTCTTGTTAAACGTGGACTGAATGTCAGAAATGGACGGAGCTACAGAAATCTTGGTGTAAGTATTAGCGTCGCTGAGCAATCTAACTGCCTTAATAAGGTAATCTGTCTACTCATAACCACCACACATCCCCCCTTGTCGGCCTTAGATATTTTAATGTCAGATTTGTTTTTTAGCCTGTGAAGAGCTTCTAAAGACGTTTAGGAAGATGTACTGTTTTTTCCTCAAACGAACTGAATAAAATCCCTTTGACGAATCCATGTTAAAGTCTGAATTTTTAAAATTGAACAAATTGATATTTCCAATTCCTTTTATAAAATCCATATCTTCCATCCCCAAAGAAAAATTAAGACCCAGGCTCAAAAGAATTTTGCAGTCCTCATCTAGGTCAACTTCAGTTAAAACTTTTATATTGTCTGATTATAACATTTATTGCCAAGGTGACATTTTACACAAGTTCAGTAATTTCCCATTAAGTGATCTTTGGTGTAGCATAGATTTGTGAAAAGCTACTTCACCTGCGCAAGTAAGGATCCAGTTGAAATCGATATTGGGGGTTAATATCCAAAAACCTATCACGTAGTAATTCCTCAGGTGAACGGAGCTCCAGAATAATTCTTCTTTTTCTAAAAACAGCAAGTCGAATCTGGTCTTCAAGAAAAAGTATTTTGTACTTGGGAAATGGCTCTCCTGACATTAAAATATCTAAGGCCGACAAGGGGGTGGGGGATGTGTGGTGGTTATTGAGTAGGACAGATTACCTTATTAAGGCAGTTAGATTGCTCAGCGACGCTAATACTTACACCAAGATTTCTGTAGCTCCGTCCATTTCTGACATTCAGTCCACGTTTAACAAGAAAATTAAGGACATTATAAAAGGTAACATCACCGAGAAATGAAAGAGGTTATTCTCAGTAAATTGACAAGAAAACTACCCTCGTTTAGTTATTTTTATGGTCTTCCAAAAATCCACAAGGAGGGCATCCCTTTGAGGCCCATTGTAGCAAACTGCAATACTCCTCAGGCTGATTTGACCTCTTGGTTGGCTGAGGTTTTGGGTGACTTAGTGGGTAATATATCTAGCTCCCATCTTAAACATAATCTTGATTTCATGGATAGAATTATGGGTAAAAATTTGGATGGAATTATTGTATATCTGGACATCGTCTCCTTATTCACTAATGTGCCTCTTGATTTTGTTCTAGCTAATTTGGTCAAAATTGCCGAAGAAGGAAATTCACGCCACCTATTCATATTAATAAGTTTTGTGAGCTTATAAAGACGTGTGTAGAATCCACCATATTTGAGTTTGAAGGAGATTTCTATCAACAAAAAGCAGGGGTTGCTATGGGATCCTCGTTGTCGCCTGTTTTAGCTAATCTTTGTATGGAATTTTTTGAAATACTTTTTTGTGGACAAACTTCCAGATGATTTGAAACTTTTATATGGGTAAGATATGTTGACGATATTTTTATTGTTTTTAAGGACGATACCGAAAGTTTGATCAGCTTCTTTTACAACTGAATAGTTTTTCTTCCATCCATCACGTTTACAGTGGAAAGGGAAGTCGACAAGCGTCTGCCATTTTTAGACTTGGTTGTTCACAGGGACGCGTAAATAAGTCTTTTAAATTCTCTGTTTTCAGGAAAGTACTCACACAAATACGTACATACATTTTTATTCATATCATTGACGAGAAAATCAAACGCAACGTTCTGACGAATTTGTTTTTTAGAGCTTTTCGAGTTTGTGACCCTAGTTTCATTGACCAGGAAATTCAATTCTTGACTACGAGTTTCAAAAAGTTATGTTACCCCAAGTTTTTTTATCGACAGATGTCTTTCTAGAGCCAGAAGTAGTTTTATAATCCAGGGAACGCTGTTCGACTGCTAATTTTAAATTTTGCCTTCCCCTTCCTTATAATCATGACCTGAAAAAAGTTTCCATAATCTTAGAAAAGAAGACATGGGTATAGCGTAGTTTTTCAATACCCTAATACTCTTAAAAATAAAATTATCAAAAACAGTTACGAGAAACCAAACACCGATGTTGGAGTCTATGCTATAGGATGTAAAAATTGTGACAAATGCTATATTGGTGAAAGCGGTCGTTCTCTGGACCAGAGGAAACGTGAACATGTTGCAGCTTGCCGTTTGGGCAACGTTTACAGCGCCTTGCCAAGCATACTTGGGATTCCGATCATGCCATCGACTTCAAGGGAGGGAAAGTTATTTATAAGAGTGCGGATAGGACCACTAGGAGAATTGTGGAAGGAGCTCTCATCACTTTGAATGACACTTTTGAGGGGAATACTGGCATACAGAACAATTTACTTTTGAGTGAAGAAATTTGCAAAATGGGCCAGAATAAAGAACTTCAGAAATGTGGTACAGCCTCCTTCAATCTGATAATGTAAATAACCATCCTTCGCCCGTTCAAGAGCCTAATCTACAAACCACCTTTTTGGTTAACGACCGTCAACGATGTCATTTCAGGAAGAAGACCGGCGCTTTGTCCCGCCTCGTAGATCACAGCGAATTATGGAAAGGCAAACGACCCAATGACTTGTTCGAATTTTTTAACCTTGTTAATGTTCTTTGTCTGTTTGTTTATGTTTATTTGGAATTCTTCACCAATACATGTCTCATTTGCTTAGTGATCAAGTCCACAGGAGGATGACGAAGCTTTAAGCTTTGTATAAACATATTATATCTAGATAACAACGGATATTACTGTGGATCCCTCTATTGATATATATATATATATATATATATATATATATTATATATATATATATATATATATATATATATATATATATATATATAAACGTCTAATGGTATTCTGGATCATTGACATAAGACAGGCCAAGCCACTAACTGGAATAAGGCACCGATAATCCACACGGTCAATGACCAAAGGAAAAGGAATCTGTTGGAGTCCATTTTTATTGAGCCATGTCAACGAGGAGTGATAAATCTCTACCCCTGGATTAGATCTTGATAACTCTTTCCATGTCTTTTTTGCTCGAGGAACATTCTGCTAAGATTAGCAAAATTTTTGTAGAAATGAGTCTCACAACCTCTCTTCGATTCTATGTTAACTTGAGAACTTAGATAAGTACTGTGAAGTACTTTTTCAAAGTCCCCAATACCACTCGCCTTTCTACCGTGGATTTAGGGATATTTTCAAGCACGTGTTTCTTAGTGCTACATTGATATATATACATATATATAATATATATATAACATATATATATATATATATATAATATATATATATATATATAGTATTGTATGTATAATGTATCAGAGTGTGTGCGTGCAATGTTTTGATTGAAATTATAACCTAAATTTTTAAAATCCTTCACTGCCATTTTTTTTTTAGAGCGCCAGGCACAATGCTCAGCAATAATAAAACTGCGTCATCTCAGACACAAATGAAATGCGAGTGCAATGAATTTTCATCGCCAAAATTAATATAATATCCGAGCTGTGAGTTTCGCCATGAAAAAAAAAATAATTATGCAAAACGCAACTTTATCTTTATTGTTATCGCTGGCGGGGAAAAACAAAACCTGTTCACGTAATGATAAAAGCCAATTCAGCTCTGCTGATGCCTGCGCTGATAATTTCATAGGCCTAATTTGTTTGAATTCATCAAAGCTCGGAAACGAATAGAAACTCATATGAGCAGTTTGGTAACGATCTCTGACTAAATTAAGATATGTACGTATTCAGATATGATAATAATCAGCATCTACAGTCAACGTGCCAAAAAACACATATGCACAGACATACCTGCACGTACACACGCAAACTCACACACGTGTGTAGTAATATATATATATATATATATATATATATATATATATATATATATATATGATATATATATATGCATATGTATACATATGTACTTCCCGAACGCTTTCTGTAGAGATTTATCTTTAAATATATGTATACTTAAACATAACAGTGGAGATTTGTCTCTCCATACCAGTTTTAGTGATTTTTTATTTAGAAAAAAAAAATTAAATCAGTGATTTCGTTTATTTTTTATCTTTTATTTCTATTTATCTATTTTATTTTTTATATGTATTTATTTTTGTGGTTTTTTATTTGTTAGATGTATTATTCAATCCTTTTTTTCCTCAAAATGTATTTTATGACAGAATTACTATTGATTTATCTTTTAGGTTTCCAGTTCTGGAAATAAGTAAATGCATTACAGTTATTAAGTTTTTATTAACCTCCAAACTATATTTTTTAGTTTGTTTGCTTTCAAATTAAAAAAGAAAATACAAAATCTACAAAAATTTTAAAAATCATGATTTTTAAAATAATAAATCAATGATTTAACACTTGATTAAATCAGTTTGATTTAATCATTACCAACCCTGCTCCATACATATGAGAACCAATCAAATAAGCACAAGCTGAAATCACATGAAACGTATAGAACTCCCGCAAATAGCGTAGCTTGAATGCTCAATTTGCAATATTTTAGCTCTGGGAGAGAGAAAACGTACAGCAACAACATTAAAAAAAAATAATTTTTTTAAGGAAAATATTAAAAGCAAATTCACGCATGACTGAAAAATGGCTTCCAATATTTCACCATTTTTCACCTCTTCGTTTTTTTCCGCAAACGAGCCTCCCTCCCTGTATCAAATTTGTATTTCTCACAGACAATGATTGAAGATTTATTCTGCATTTTTCCACGTCGGGAAAAATATATAGGTGTAGTATATTTTGCGTTTGAAATAAAATTGGCGATGTGAATATTTAGTCGTCCACGTTATTGTCTTTGACTTTTAAATAGGTCATTGTCATACGATACATGCTGCTTCTCCTGCGTCTGAAATAAACTTGTAAATAACGATTGCTTTCGTGAAATAGCAATATCATTCGAATGATTGAAAAAGTATCAAGATGGGTAATAAAGATCGCTATAGTATATTTGATCCTATTAAGGAATAACTATGAATGACAAAAGTATATAATTTTTTTTGTAACAGTGTGAATTTTGGATGGATAAAAATGATAAATTTGATCGTAATGAAAAAAAGAATGAATGACAAAAATGTATAACTTTTTTAAGATAGTCTGAATTCTAGCTTTACACATTTTGGAGCTACGGAATGGGGACCGTGATGGCTGACCTGAAAATAAAAATGGCTCTATTTGCAGATAACGTTAGTGATCACACATGGAAATTTATGAAAGCAGGTTAATCTAAAAAAAAAAAAAAATTAAGTTGCAATTTGGTAAGAGCATTCACGGGATTATCACGTAAGAAACGCTTGTGATTGATGGAATTATGTTAAGGTTAGTGAACCAACTATTTTTCAAGACAATATTATATCATTTGATATAAATAATATGTACATATATACATACATACATATAGTATATATACGTATACGAATTAAGCAACAAATGTCCTTTAATATCTAATTAGCTCTACCTCAGAATTAAGGAAGGAGGAAAATTGATGTCGAAAAAAGGAAGACTTTAAGGAAGGAGATAAAAAATTCCCATGACTTGGGAAAGATAAAGTTGATAACAAGCGGAATATATTTTTTAGTGCAAGAACTAAATGGCAGGGTTATTATGTAGTTATCAATTATTCTGGTCAATATAAGAGCTTATTTAAATCAATGGGGCATAAATGGGCAATTGAAGACTTAGAAATACATGGTGTCAAGGAAACGACATAAAAGAACATGATAAAAAAAAAAAAGAAAAAAAAAAGAAAAAAAACGTTTTGATGTTATAGTAATTGGTAGTCGAAGCATATTAATGAGATGATATTTTCAGCGAATATAATAACTGCTGGAGTTCAAAGGCGTCTGTCAAAAATTACTACCGTGTTAAGAATAATGAATTCCCCTCCGCTTTGTCAGCAATTTTCTGTTCATATTACGGTTTTGTTCGTTATTATTTGATTTGCATCTTGCTATATTTAGTATAAATATAAATATAAATATTATATATATATATATATATATATATATATATATATATATATATATATATATATACATATATATATATATATATATATATATATATATATATATATATACATATATATATATATATATATATATATATATATATATATATATATATATATATATATATTACATATGTATATATATATATATATATATATATATATATATATATATATATATATATATATATATATATATAGTGTGTGTGTGCTTTTTAAGTAACATCTTACGATCTGAAGGCTAAACAACGTTATTTTACACCTTTATATACTAAGTCATAACACTTTTGAACAGTAATAAAAAAAAATCTATAAATGTAAAAATCTCCAGTTCTGTCAACTAGGCCCCAAGAAAGACTAGAATTATCGATTACGCAATGAATGTTTAAACATTAATGATTTCCCGATGTTATCGACATTTTCCACTGCATTCTCTCGCTTCTTGGCTCTCATCTTTTACGATCATTATTGTTTACAACGGACGATTAGGAAAGTGACTGGTTAATCTTCGTTCTCTCGACATGCTCCCTTTAAAGGAAATGAATTTAGACGAGCGGGAAATCTACATCTCCAAAGGCTTAAATAAACCAACCGCTCAGTACATACCAATATTTTGAATGTAGCGAATGAAGAAAGTAATTACTCGATGCAAAATAAGTGAACGACAGCATAACAAGTTTTAGACGACAAAAGATTGCCCCCCCAAAAAATAATAGTAAAATAAAATAACATGAAAAAATCAAATTACCAAAAGGAACAAGTTGAAATGGAATAAGTGTGGACGGCCTAAAGTTTTCTATACATTTATTTTTACCTCGTTTACAAAATCCCTTTTCCGAACGATAAAAGAAACCTTGGTCCTTGCAATCACGGGAGGGGGGAGGCGATGGGGGAAAGTTGGTGATGGGTGAAATTCATTCTGATATTGGTCCTGATTCAGAGGGGGTTGGAGGCCCCCGCAATACTTTCCAGCTGTGACCAAACTCTGCCCTTTCAGTGTACAGAATGCTTCTGATAGATCTTATATAAGCTAAGGAGGGGAAATTTCAGAATTTCAGGGGTTGGAGGGTGAGGTGGGGAGGGAGAGGGGGATTGTGACCACAGATTGGCTGGCTCAAACTGGTTCTAGGACCACACAAAACGCAGTATGGGGAGATGATAATGTCTCATACGGTGAAAAGTTGCATGAGACGAAAATGGTTGAGAACCACTGGCCACAAGAATGTTTCTGGTACTTATTATGTAACCTCGGCTGTTCTCTCCATCCACACACACACACACACACACACAAAGTATGTCTGATCACTGAGCTATCGCTAAATAGAAATCCAGTAGCTTAGTCAAATTTAATACCTCAGAGTAGCAGTTTCTTGCTGTTTCTTTGTCTCAACTCTAACTAAATTCGTATATCATTCTTCTCCCACCAAATTCTTATATTATATCATTCTTAGAAAAAGACTTTCCTATTCCAACTTTCACGTCTATCACTATTTCACGGCATAGGTGCGTTGTAACTTGAGCTGGGGAAATCACATTCTTCCTGGGGAGATCACTTTCTTCCAACTGCCAAATCTACCTGTCCATTATTGGATAAATAGCCTGTGTGCTGTAGAAGCTCTCATTCATCTTAGTTATGAAACGTCATATTAAACTTATTTAGAACTCCTTTGAGTGCTTCTTTCATATTTTTACATCATCTGGGATCAATCTCTCGCTTCATCTCCCAATATTCATACTCTCAGCTGTAAGGTTTCTCTCTCTCTCTCTCTCTCTCTCTCTCTCTCTCTCTCTCTTACTTTTTTTTATTAGGAGATTAAATTTGACGACTCGCTGAGAAGAATAACAGTCTTACTTCTTAAAATTCATTTTTCAAATTCGAAAACTCCATTACTATAGTTCAGAATTGCTAATAATCTGGAATGCTTATATTTACCAGTGGAATATTTGGCTGATATGATACCAAAGCTAAAAAATCTCTCTCTCTCTCTCTCTCTCTCTCTCTCTCTCTCTCTCTCTCTCTCTCTCTAATTATGAGGCCAATGTACAATATGTCAGTTTTATTCCTTAAACTTTATCATTTGAATTCGAGAAATCATTTACTTTATTTAATATAGTTCATAATTGCTAATGATCTGGAATGCTTCTGTTCACCAAAGGGATATTTGGCTGATATGATAGCAAAGCAAACAAATTAATACCGCCTCTCTCTCTCTCTCTCTCCTCTCTCTCTCTCTCTCTCTCTCTCTCTCAGATAGACAGACCTGCTGAATAACAAAAATGACAATCGCAAGGCGCAGAATCGAAAACAATTGGGTCCCGGATACAGTATTAAGCAATTTAATTATTTTTTTCATGTTTATTGTGTCAACTAAATTTGATGGGAGTAATCCTGCTACTAAATGGAAAAATCTAAAAACCGGATGGCTAATTCGTACTAAGAGAAGTACTTTAGATTCTGCTGGAGTCTGTATTCGAAACTTTTGTAGATTTACATGATATTAAAAAAAAGTACTGTGAAAATTATTTTCCCTTAAATGATATATCGCTGGAAAAATTACTAATTAATATTTACATTGCAAAATATTCTAAGCTGGTATGGTTAACAAAAATATAATATTTTCATTGGGTGATAATATTAAGTATATGAATATTTCCCGCTTTACAAATGCCAGTATTAAAAGTAATACTTTTCCAGTTTGTAAAAAAAGAGAAAAAAAGACAACAACAACAACTACTAAAAATCGAGTTTTCTAGCCGGTGGTGGCCTATATTGCTCCTATAGCGCTGCCAAAAGCACGGTCATGGCTGAATTTACCCTTAAATAAAATAACAGCTACTTAGGCTGGAGGGCTGCAATTTGGTACGTTTGATGAATGGAGGGTGAATAATCAACATACCATTTCGCAGCCCTCTAGCATCAGTAGTTTTTAAGATCTCTTTCACAGAAAACTAAAAATGGCAGTTCATAACATCCGCAGTAACGTAATTTTACCTCAAATAAGTAAAAAGCTTATCGCCTAGGATATAAAACACAAGAAAACAAATCCTTCGCATTACAGAAATGTAAGAAAACTTAGTAAAAGAAAAAAATGGCGATTAAAAAGATTACTTTCAGCAGGAATTTTTTTTTTCTCATCCAAATATACAACCGAAGTAAACTTTGCCAATTACCACTGATTTATTTCGCCATTTGCGACGTTGCGGAAGATTTTTTTCCCCAGGAGTTTATTTTCATACATTTGTATGCATAATCACTGCTTCAGGAAAATCCCAGCTAATTATCAAACGTAAAGTTTCCTCGTACATCCGAGAGAGAGAGAGAGAGAGAGAGAGAGAGAGAGAGAGAGAGAGAGAGAGAATGGGCTCTCAAAATCTTCAGACTTACGATTTCTTCGTTTAAGCTTCTCCCTCTTAAATTTAATATAATGATGAAAGCCTCTCTCTCTCTCTCTCTCTCTCTCTCTCTCTCTCTCTCTCTCTCTCTGCATATGCCAGCTAGTACCCACAGTAGTCGAATAACAAATAACAACCAGATAAATAATTCACTGCAGGAGACCACAAAGGCTTACTGGATTTTGAAGGAAAAATGTCCACGAAGCTCCTTCCGAATACAGGTCCCTGAGAGGATTTGTGAAGGAGAGAGAGAGAGAGAGAGAGAGAGAGAGAGAGGTCCCCCGTGTAAATCTCAATCTCATAAGGTTGAATGATGATTTCATTTTTAGGAGTGGTGATGACTGGTCCCGTTAACCTTCCATAATAGGAAATATTCACCTCCCTATCCTGACGTTTCTATAATTAGAACCGGCCGGAAAACTGTGAGGTGAATCTCTCTCTCTCTCTCTCTCTCTCTCTCTCTCTCTCTCTCTCTCTCTCTCTCTCTCTGCGGGTTTTCTTTCTATCTCTTTTTCCTTAGCTTATAGAGAGAATTATCAGGCAAAACGCAATTTTGAAATGTGCCGGTTTTAATATCTAGGATGCATTACGGAAGAAGTTAATAATAATAATAATAATAATAATAATCAATAATAATAATAATAATATTATTATTATTATTATTATTATTATTATTATTATTATTATTATTATTATTATTATTATTATTATGTGCATGCTGGAAACAGACCTTCTTCCAAACATGTTTTATTGAATATAATGGCAGAATTTACAGAATCTATATTGTACAGAATTCTCTCAACTCCAACTCTCTCAAGTCATTTGGAGAATCGAGAAATTTCTGTACAAAATAAATTCTGTAAAATCTGCCTTTACATTTAATAAAATATTATTACTATTCATTATAAATGTGACGCAGCACTTACACTGCCATTGTTACCAAATAAAATCGTTTAATCAGAAAGGTCTCACACCTAACCATTTCATACTCACAAAAAAGCACATCAGCAACATAGCATGAAATTGATAACATGCATGATACACCGTTTTTTCTTTTATGTTTTACTTTATTTTCTGTTGGGATCTGTGGATATCATATCTCCAATATCATTCCAGCCAATCAATAATAAAAATTCAGGCCTCACCAGAACATCCGTACTTCAAGTAATTAAGAAAAGAAAAATAGTTATGGAGAACGATTTGAGCATCTCAGTTCCTTCACTATCTGACCGGGGACTGAATGACTAACTATACTCGTAAGTCACTGTCATCAATCTTTGTCACAATCTTAATAATGTGGCCATATGCTTGTTGCACTCATTCATATCAAGTGTACATTACAAACATAATTCATAAATGTACACACGAACGCACACAAGAACACACATACAGTAGTATATATCTATCTATATAAATATATATATTATATATATATATATATATATATATATATATATTATATATATATATATATATATATATATATATATATATATATATATATATATATATATATATATATATATATTATATATATATATATATATATATATATATATACATACACGACCAACGAAGATGCCGATTTCCAACTGAATGAGCACTGATGAAGACATGTGAATCAGCTGAGACTTGGTAGGCTCCAATCACTCCGGTTTAGATTAATCGGTCTTGGATGGTGATTAATTACTCTCAGATCCATTAATTTGTTTCACGTGAGCGTTTATAGTTTATCTGCGGGCAAACATATGAGAAGGATACATATTATATCTATGTATGTATGTATGTATGTATGTATATATATATATATATATATATATATATATATATATATATATATCTATATAGATATATATATATATATATATATATATATAGATATATATATATATATATATATATATATATATCTACATATATATATATATATATATATATATATATATTATATATATATATATATATATATATATATATAACATGGGGGGATTTTTCCCCCAGTTATTCATATGGTAAGCGTGGACACGAAACGGAAGGCAGACCCCACCCCCCCCATTACTCATAACCTCTCTCTCTCCCTCTCTCTCTCTCTCTCTCTCTCTCTATCTCTCTCTCTCTCTCCACCTCTTTCTCTCCATTCTAACAGGTAATGAAAATGAGAGAGTTGCATCTTTCCCTCCCTTTTCAACTTCAAGTCCATACATAGCAGCCTGTGTTGGGGGGCTACATGGCATGTAGGTTAGTATAAAAATATCAGTATCAGAAATATCATTATCACAAAATCACCAAAAAATTGCTATCATCAAATCATCATCCAGTATCAGTACAAAAAAAAAAAATATCACCAATGTTAATGCTTGTCCATTCTCCAAAAATTCAGCAAAAAATTCAGCAAGATTCAACACAATTCACCAAGATTCAATCAGATTCCATCAAGATTCAGCAAAACTCATCCCCGTGAATGACTGAAAATATTCTCCAAAGTTACAAAACTCAACAAATAATTAACACAAGACTTCTCCCATTAATTCATTGTAATAATTCTCCTTGAATAATTATCTGTAATAATTAATGAATTATCTCCCTTGAAATAATCTCCCATCTCTCGCAAAACAATTCTCCGTATGATAATTATACTTAAGCAAACCCCCGTGACACATCTCAAGTATAATAATTATTAATAATAATAATAACTCTCCATAGCAATAATTCTCTTGCAAAGATCTCAAGTAATGGGTGAAATTCAAAATAGCTTACACTAGTATTGCTGAATCCTATGACATACAATTTCTCCAGCATGCAACACCATGCCATAACACCATTGCCACACAACACAGATACAACACCAATCATCGCATTTCAAAGTAATTTCTCCAACACAATAAAAAAATAATCTGTGTATCCCCCTTATATGTCTTTCAAGGCACAAAGAACATATAACACTCCCCGTGCATGTTAACTACTTTTCTCCCCTCATTCACGGAAAAGAAAAATCTCTTTTTTATTTCCTTTTCTCTTCATCCAAGGGAGAAAAAAAAAATCTCTTTTTCTAAAAAAAAAAGACTCTACGGGCATTTCACTTCATCAACTTTATCAATCAGCTGATATCTTAGCATCCAATGTCAAGGCCAGACCCATCATCCAACACTAAGAAAAAAGAAAAGAAAAAGGGGGAGTTCCCCACACTGAGAAAAAAAAAAAATTTCTCCCCCCGTGAGAACAACCCCTCAGTCAAGCGGCAGAACAGCAGTACCCCCATCTCCCCTTGAACAGTGTCTGAGGTATACACTAGTACCCATCCCTGCACTATCTCTCGAGGGAGGCTAGTAGTACCCTCCATACAACTATCCCCCCGAGGGATGCTAGTAACCCTGCAATGCAACGTGCCTCTCTGCAGAAATGTGCTGAGACCCGTAAATTGTGGCTGCTCTTGTTTTCCTAAGCCAGATATGCTTATCTAAGCACAGTTCACTGCAAAAAACACATCTCTATACACTCTCATGTGTTTAAAACAAAGACAAATACGTCTATTATAAACACTGCAAATAAAGAAAACACGTCACTATGGGGCAAAGACAAGAAAACTTGTTGACCTCTTGAACAATCCCATTTCATTTCTGAAAATATTTAAACAAAACCCTCTCCTTCAAAACAATAGTTTTAACACTCACCACTCCATAATGGGAAACAAAAGGAACTCGAAATTCTCGTAAAACGCGGCAGTGATATATGCATTAAACACAACACCTGCACGGGTATCTCGGAATACACTCGTCATTACACAGCAAAAGTCATACTGGGTGCGCTCACTGCTTCTAGGCTGACTCCCTGGGAAAAATGCTGAGTCCAACAATAAAATCCTTCCCTCCCTTTAACACAGTTAACAGACAGATATTTTCTCATTTTATCTCACTAAGTAACTGAAAACTAACAGTTTAAAACGATTTTCCGCAATCCCACAAAGCTTTGTCGTTCGAAAACTATCGCTAAGCCACAACCCCTTTTATTTTCTAACTGGCCACCCATCTCTACATTGGCGTTCCTAGGCATGGAAAAGAAAAAGACTTTTATATCCCCTCTTACCGTCTGCCACCACTATAACATGGGGGGATTTTCCCCTAGTTATTCATAAGGTAAGCGTGGACACGAAACGGAAGGCAGCACCCCCACCCCCCCCATTACTCATAACCTTTCTCTCTCTATCTCTCTCTCTCTCTCTCCACCTCTTTCTCTCCATTCTAACAGGTAATGAAAATGAGAGTTGCATCATAACATTAACTATTTATTAACAAGAATAAATAAATCAATTAACCAAGTAATCCAGTCTTACAGACTAACTCAAAAACAGTACAATGTCTAGTCACCAAAACAAGTCTACACCTCTCTGGGAACTCTTTGTCCCCCAGCATTTTCAGATCCGTCTGTTTCAAAGATACAGAACACATCCCGGTAAGTACACACACGAAGTTTAAAGACAAAGTTAATAAAATGGAACATCTTACAAGATATCAAACAAGCCATCCCTTTGGCTAAAAAAGTAATTCAACTTGGCTAAAGTAATTCAACTCACCCATTGCAGCCGGAATATCTCACTCACTGATAAATAAAAACACTTTGGCATCTGCCAATCGTGGCTTTGCCTTCCTCCCACGAATCTCTGTGCAAGTCTTCCCATAGACTTGGCTAGTGATACATTATGAATAGAAGAGGCGCACACGCACATACAATGCACACTTCGACAACGCCTCATATTACTGACTACAACCAGTTTCCCAACAAAGGCACTTTGAGAAGAGTTCATAAACTGTCGTACATTGACTCGTTGACTAAACACTTTTATCTCACGCCATCCCCAGAATCTCATTCATCAGCTACTCTCAGGTCGTCACCTCTACACTGTTCTCCACATTCCATAGGTCACAGAGAACGCATATTATTAATCAAACCCCTAGGCCTTACTGATATATATATATATATATATATATATATATATATATATATATATATATATATATATATATATATATATATATATATATTATTAGGTTAAGCATATTTGAAAATATATTAGTTATGAGGTA
>NC_061101.1:13870635-13873135 GCF_015104395.2 Macrobrachium nipponense | reverse complement strand
ATCCCGCCCCAACCCCTCAAGACAAAAATAATTCCCATAATTGTTTTACCTCTTAAAATACTGGGTTATTGTAAATAAAAAATAAATACTTGTTATATTCGTAGATTTTGATACAAATATAACACCATCTGCATCTCTATGACGATATATATTGACTGAAGATCGAAATTATAAATTGTAATCATTATAAGCATATACGTTCATGCGTATTAAACCTAATCGGAAAACGCATGTACTTGCGCCTATAACTGTGTACAAGTACGTATTCAATTGTCCATCATTTCTTATTCACGCAGGTGAAGCCAGAATCATTTATACGCACTAAAAGTGATCACTGTAATAACACTCTTTTCTAGAGCAGTGTTATTTCGGGTCTTCATTAAATGGTAAAACGGTCAATATCGAATGTCAGACAATAACACCTATTTGGCATCTATAAAGAGTACGAACACAGCGTTGTCAATTCAATACGAACTTCTTTTGTTTTTGTCTTTTTGTTTTTATTGGACGCATTTCATATCATGTACTAAAATAGTTTTTTTCTTGAGACTACGCGACGCGTGAGCTGCCATTTTTTTCAGTTTCATGAATCACTTGACATAAAAATGGTAAAAGAAAAATATGCAAAATAGGTAAGCGGGGGGAGCGGATGTAGGGGAATAGTAGTTGGGAATTGTTGTGCTTCTTTTGAACGATATAATTATCCATTTATTGCCTATTAATGTTTACTGATAGAGAATCGGGTAGGGACAAAAATACGTGAAAAAAACTCATGGTAAGATCAGTGTAAGATATATATATATATATATATAATATATATATATATTATATATATCTATATATATATATATATATATATATATAATATATATATATATATATATATATATATATATATATATATATATATATATATATATATATATATTATATATATATATAACTGAAATCACGAAAAGGTTAGGAACATGATAAATCCAATAAATAAAGATAAATGCCACGAAGGAAAATTAAACGAAGAGGTCTGTAAGATCTTTGACTTTAAAAGTCCTTTACTGAGCAGATACTGACATAAATACGAGAAAAGACAATACAAGAAGGTTCGTATAAGCTGACAGATAGGGATTAAAAAAGGGATTAGTACCTAGAATCCGACACACCTGGAAGATAAGAAACCTTCCCAAACAAGCATAAACCATGGGTGTCAATTAAAGGTTTAAGACAATCAGCTCAGATACAATTTCCAGACAATTAAAGGATTATAGGTGACAGCTATTCGGAACTTGGTAAACAAAACATATTCAAAACAAAAACTGACAGACACACATTACAACAAAATTTAAAAACTCTAAGGCAACTGATTTTTATTTAGTCAGTAATTATATCTTTGAGGTCATTCTTAAACATGTACAGATACAAAGGGTCTAAAATGAAAAAGGCCACGACTAACATTTTTTTTTGAATTACAATGAAAAGTAAGATTGTATTAAAGCAGATTCTAAAAGATTTCGTGAATAAGGGACATCTCTTGACATGCAATTACTGAACTATCAATCCAATTAATTCGGTGTTTGTTTTCACTTAAATGAATGAATAATGCATTAGATTTTTGCCCAGTTTTTACAGAGTATTTATGCTGGCTTAGCCTTACTTCTAAGCCTTTGCTGGACTGTCCGAGATAGAATAAGGGACAATCCATTCATGGAAAATTTTATATATTATGTTGTTGCTTTCTCTGGGCCCGGGGGCATTTTTTATTAACATTCTTTTTAGTGTGTTATGATAGGAAAAAAACAAGGTTGACATTAAAGCTTTTAACAATAGTTTAATGGTTTCAAATCCGTTAAAATAAGGCAAACTGAGAATGTTATTAGAATTTTCTTCTCGTGTGTTATTTTTACAGTATAAAAACTTTTTGTGGGATTTATTATAACAAATGTCTAATATATGTGAAGGATAGCATAAATCTTTCCCTATTTTTCTTATGTATTCAAATTTCTTGATCCAAATATTGTGGACTGACAATTCGCAATGCTCGTAAAAACATGAGAGGAAAAAATTGATATTTTTATATTAAGATGGTGGCCTGAGAAGAAATGAACATAAGTTAAGTTGTTAGTCGGTTTCCTATAAATACTGAATTTACATTAGAAATGGTTCTCTATGTATCAAAACGTCTGAAGAAAGGGAGGCAATTGTCTTTTTCTAATTCTAGAGTAAACTTAATCGATGGTACCTGGTTATTTAATTTAGAGAGCAAATCATTTACATCAATACCGACAGGAAGAACCGCTAAACAATCATCAACGTAACGATACCACTTACAGGAATATGAATGATATTAGGTAAGTAGCGTTTTTCAAAGAATTCCATATTACAGTTTGAGAGTAATGGTGATAAAGGATTTCCCATTGCCATGCCAAAATTTTGTTGATAAAATTCACCATTGAATATAAACTTACAATCACAAATGCACAAACTCGTGAGTGAAATAATGTGA
>NC_061101.1:13845635-13853135 GCF_015104395.2 Macrobrachium nipponense | reverse complement strand
GATTTTCGAGTGTTGTTAAGATAAATTACTATGCTTCTGGTTTTATCTGAGTTCCTCATTGAACGAGTGGGTTGTCGTACTTGCCTCCCGAAGTCGCTCCCTGCTGCCACCAATCTGGAACCAGAAGAATTCATTTCTGGTGATGAGAAATTCATTTCTCGATATAATGTGGTTCGCATCCCACAATAAGCTGTAGGTCCCGTTGCTAAGTAGCTAACTGGTTCCCAGCCAAGTAGACAAAAATCTAATCCTTCGGGCCAGCGCTAGGAAAGCTGTTAATCAGCTCAGTGGGCTGGTTGAAATAAGATATACTTAATTTAAAGAATTAGAATTCGCACTTAAAGACGAAACCGGGTGAAGTCAGGTGAAAATAAAACATAATTAGTCCTTTACTAAATTGTGTTTTCAAGCAAATAAATCATAATGGTATTATCATGGTGGAAAAATCATGCACATTTTCCTTTATTGGGGGAAAAAATTAAATCCTCCCAGGTAAAAGATATTTATATGGGGAGAAAGAAATCTCAAAACTCCAGACGCGTTTTTTCACTCAACAAAACTGGCATATATTCTTATCCACTGGTAAAAAAAATTATACATAAATAAAATAAAAAGATGCCTGCATGATAGCCTTACGCCATGTATATATAAGTAACCCTTTCGCTGTGTGCAGAGAAAGCTCAAGTTATGAAGGTATTGCAGGAACACAAAAATGCGGAAACCTCCATCGAAAGAAAAATATAAAATACAAACATATCCTCCAATAAGATGAGATATTCCGAAACGTTTTGAAATAGAAAATAGGCTTCATAATTTGCGAGTAATCTTTATCATAACGGCATCCATTCAGTATAAAATTTAGGAAAGTATATTACAAAATTGGCGACTAAAAAAAATACAAAATTTATAACAGCTTAGGCATAAAGAGCAAACAAATAGTGGGATTTGCAGATACACGGAATTTCAATTAAGCGGATTTATTGCTGATATCGGCTGGCTGAAAATATAGAAAGAGTAACGACAGTTTACTACTGCACAAAGGAATGGGTGAATTTACATCAATATATCATAATATATATACATATATATATATTAATATATATATATTATATATATATATTATAGATATATATATATATATATATACATATATATATATAATATATATATATATATATATATATATATATATATATATATATATATATATATATATATGTGAGTGTGTGCGTGATGTGTGTGTGTGTGTGTGTGTGTGTGTGTATGCATATATCTGGTGAGAAGTAACAAAGAAATATATATATATATTATATATATATATATATATATATAATATTTATATATATATACAATATATATATACATATTATATATATATATATACATATATATATACATATCATATATATATATATATATATATATATATATATATCTATATATAATATATTACATACATATATCTCAAAACTATTCAAATAATATACCTTGACTTGACTGTAAACACAGCTACTATTTCTTTCTGTATACAAGAAGACGCACGGAGAGACGCCTTGTTTTTTCTTTTTTCTATATATATATATATATATATATATATTATATATATATATATATATATATATATATAATATATCTATCTATAAACTTTGACATGAATTCTGCCGAGACTTGCACCGCACCATCCTAAGCGCAAAGAAGACACGGTTCACTGAAGATTACCTTTTTTTTTATTTTTTGTTTTTTATTTTGTGTGCCACTTTAAAGGAGGAAAAATTCTCTTCTCTCTCTCTCTCTCTCTCTCTCTCTCTCTCTCTCATCTCTCTCTCTCTCTTCCCATGTTTACGCAGCCTGACCAGTGATTTATCGTCGCTCGGAAGCTCGTGTTTCCTTGTGATAAGCCTTTTTTCATTAAGTTTCATATACAGTATTCGTTTTGAAAATTTTAATTAAGTACCCCATGTGATTCGATGGGCACAATACTTCCAAAGCATATATATATATAATAATATATATATATATATATATATATATATAAATTTAAATATATATATATATAATAATATATATATATATATATATATATATATATATATATAGTATAATAATATATTATATCACATATCCACAGGTGAGAAAAATAAGAGACAGGGTGAGGTCCTGACCGGTTTCGGCTTTATTTTTCAAGCATTGACAAAGGACCTGATACCAGAGTATTAGAATTCACGAGTATATATACTCACAAAGGGACATAACTGACGAACATACACACAACAGTTTAGACTGGCAGATCCACCCACAACGCAGGTGTCAAGGTAGGAGTGCTGTCAAAAATTCATAGGCTAAAATTTTACAATAAAATTCTCTAGGGATACTACCGCTTAGGGTACAAGTTCCACACCTGACAGGTGTCAGGGCACGGGGGTTGAACATCTCATTTACCCACTACTCGCCCCTTACTGTGTTACAAATATAATATAATCCTATTTTTCATATATCTCCTATTATTTAAAATTTTCTTTTCAAAAAATTCCAATAAAATTACTTAGCACTGCGGGACAGGGGTTTCCCATTGCCATTAACCAAAATTTTGTGAGTAGAATTATTGAACTAATAAATTATGTGTTAAAGACTGTAAATTTGGAAGTCAACGGAAAAATTCTACTCACAAAATTTTGTATGGCAATGGGAAACCCTCTGTCCCAGTGCTAAGTAATTTATATATGGAAATTTTTTGAAAAGAAAATTTGTAAATAATATAATTCCACGCCAATTGTACCTTGGTGTAGATATGTTGACGAACATAATTTGTGTATGGCCGGGATGAAGATGTAAATAACCTTATTTGCCAGGTAAATCAATTAGTACCATCAATTAAATTTACTATGGAAATAGAAAAAAAGATGAATGCCTTACCCTTTTTGGATGTCCTCATACGGGAGAAATAGTTAGTGGGTTTAAGTATTGTGTTTACAGAAAAAACCTATAATATTCTTCCTACTGTACATTTCTATTCTGGACAAAACAATAAACATATGTTTCTAATAATATTATAATAAATAATCGTAATAATATTTATTACACTCTGGAAAAAAGGATTCTCTCCAACCCACCAAAAATTTTGGGGGGTAACTTCTCTTACTCTGCAAATGATGATAGCTTTTCTTTCGGAAGGATCCCGAGAAGTTTTGACATTTATGAAGTTTTAGGAGAAACCAGAGCTAAGGGTGTGTTGGAAAAGGCCCATTACAGTCGTTGTTAAGATCCTGATTTCAGCTGAGTTTTAGTTTTCTGGAAAAGAAACCTATTGAGGTGGCTATTGGTCTGTCCGTCCGCAGACCTTAAAAACTACTGAGGCTGAGGACTGTAAACTGGCATGTGGATCATCCAGCCTCTAATCATCAAACATACCAAATTGCAGCCAGCTAGCCTCAGTAGTTCTTATCTAATTTAAGGTTAAAGTTAGCCATGATCTTCCATCTGGTGCCGCTATAGGTGCCAGCAACGCAGGCCACCACCGGGCTGTGGCTGGGTTTCATGGGCCCCGACTGAGGAAGACAAAAAATAGCCATTAGGATTCTGAAGGATCGATAAATTATGCCTAGTTTTATTTGTAGATTTTCAGAAGACTGTCTATGGAGTAGAAATTCATATTTGCCTTATTCAGTAGCAAGGAGACTATTAAGAGCATTCTGATATATAAAATCAATCTTAACCTTTCAGGTTAGAAAATGAAAATTATTGTAGTAATAGTAATGAATAAATAAATACACTGATCATTCTTTTGGATTGTTCATAGTGAAATTGTTATCACCATTGTTAAAAAAAATTTAAGAATGGAAACATACATGTGTGTTCACTGAATCATATAATGCATATATTTATTTAATATATATATATTTTTTAATTTTAATTTTTTACGAATTATTATATATATATATATATAATATATATAGATAATATATATATATATATTATAACATATATAATAATATATATAATATATATATACATATATACAGAATCTAGACATTCTTTATACATATATCATACATCATACAATTAGTGTATAAAATCTCAAAACAAAAAACAAAACAAAAAAAAAAGCTCACAACCACTACACGGTCGAGTGCTTCATACCCGTTATAAATAACGATGCTCGAAATAGGTCACGAGACCAGTAATCCGGTGACCGAAACATTGTTATACTCGGGTCTCGCCCACCCAAACATTCGGTCCCTCTCGCAGTCATTCCTATGCCGGGTCACTCTGCGGACATTTCGACGTAATAAATGTGTCACTGTCTATTGATGACCGTGGGACGCCGAACCTTTTATTCTTTCGAACGAAAATGCGTTTTGAAGTTTGCCGGATCTGTTATGGTATTCAAATGGACTCTCGATACAAGAGTGTTAGTGTGAGTTTGGCGCGTGATTCAAATATTCGTGTGGAGTTTTTTTTTTTTTTTTTGTCATTTTTCTTTGACGAACTGTAGATCGGAAATGACAACATTAAGATACGAAATAATCTTCATAAACAAACAGTACAAACATACTCAAGGCCGTCAAACTGTAGATCAGAAATGACATCATAAACATAATCAATGAAATAATCATACCAGTAAACAATAGAACAAATATTCAAGGTCAACAAACTATCTGTAAGTCAGAAATGACATGATCAGCATAAGATATATAAAATAATCTTAATAAATCTTCAATAAAAAAATATTCATGATCGTTAAACAACAGATCAGAAATTATATTATAAACATAATATATAAAATAATCTTAACAAATACACAGTGCAAAAATATTCAAGGACGTCAAACTTTAGATAACAAATAACATCATTAACGAAAGATATAAAATAATTTAATTAATACAGAAAAAATAATTTTCAAGGCCGTCAAATTATAGATCAGAAACTGCACGATTAAATCAAGATATAAAATAGTCTTGCAAAATAAACAAACAATAGGGAAAAATACTGAAGATCGCCAAACTGTGCATCAGAATGACATGAGTAAAGTATTGTATAAAATAATCTTAATAAATAAACAGTAAAAAAATAGTCAAGGTCGCCAAGCTGTTGAACGGAAATGACATGATTAACAGAAAATATAATTCAAGATCGTCAAACTTTATATCAGAAATGACATCATAATATATATATATATATATATATATATATATATATATATATATATATATATATATATATATATATAGTGTGTTTGTGTGTGTGTAATAATATTCAATGATGATATCTCTAAAAATAATAAAGATAAAAGAAAAGTTCTTTCGCCACATAAAACCTTACGCCTTTAAATATCATCCCACATAATATTCATAAATTATATATATATATATATATATATATATTATATATATATATATATATATACATAAAAATTCCAGATGAGATTATATTAGTAAACGGCGGGGTACACAAAGAACATCATAAAATCCATGGTTTATTCAGAAGAAACTTTTCGCACATAATCTCAGTGCATTTAACTATGGATTTGATGATGTTTATTGTTGGACCCTGTTGTTTACTGATGATATATATATATATATATATATATATATATATATATATAGTATATATATATATATATATATACTATATATAATATAAAATATATGTGTGTGTGTAGGAATATTGAATTTAGTCCAAAGGCCTAGCGCTGGGACCTATGAGGTTATTCAGTGCTGAATCGGAAACTGACAGTAGAAAGGCTTGACAGGTGTAACTGGAGGAAAGCACCGCAGTTGCGCTAAGAAACAATTGTTAGGACAGGGCGGATAGCAAAACGGAAGAAAGAGAATATGAAAGGAGGAACAGCAAACGGAATGAAAGGGGTTGCAGCAAGGGCCGAAGGGACGCTGCAAGGAACCTTAAGGTATGCCTACAGTGCACCGAGTGAGGTGCTCTGACGGCACTATCCCCTGTACGGGTGTGTTTGTGTGTGCGCACGTAGTATGCTGACACCTTCACAGCACGTCTATCCCTTCTTTTCCTTCCTATAGAGTGAATTTTTATTCTATTATCCTTTCATTTCATTTGTTAATTTTTCTTCTTCTTCTTTCCTTAACGTGTAAACTTACAAGAGAATATTTTCCTCACATAGAGACTACTCGATCCTGAGGGAGAATACAAAAGAATTACGCTTTACCGGGGCTGCCCTTCGGGACAGGAACAGATCTTTAATAGATTTCGTTCTTTAATAGATTTCGCTAGCGCAAAAATGCTGGCGCAAAAATTCCTTTCCGTGGGAAATGATTAATGAAAATGTAGACTTTAAAAAGCATTTTAGGTTATTAATACGCCCCCCATCCATCAAAGTCTGATTTATTCATACGGCTTTGTTTGCCCTAACAATGAAGCCAGACTTTTACCTCTTGCCCACTTTCCGAGGAAGAAGACGTTGCAAAAGTAATGAAGTTCGCGGCTATTGTGTTTGTTGGTCATTCGGTCAATACATTCGATAACTTACAGTCTTGTGCATAGCCTTTCTTTGGCCAACATTAAAACAATCAATAGCTAGTACAAAAATGTGGCCAAGTTCCTTCGGCTCAATCGAGTTTTCGGTACAGCGTATAATCATGGCCACCGGAGACAGTTCTATCTTTCGGTAGTCTCGGAATGATGCTGAATGAGCCGCGACTGCCATTAAACTTTAACCAAGGCCCGGTGGTGGCCTGTCCGATATCACTGCCAGACGCATGATTATGGCTAACTTTAACCTTTAATAAAATAAAGAAAAAAAGCTACTGAGGCTAGAGGGTTGCAATTTGATATGTTTGCTGATTGGAGGGTGGATGATCAACATACAAATCTGCAGCCCTCTAGTCTCAGTAGTTCTTAAGATCAGGGTGCGGACAGTAAAAGTGCGGACTGGCAGACAAAGCCAATTATATCTGTATCATATGAAGTTATTTATCAATGTATGCGTCAATTGTTTATTAACTGTATGAGGTACCGAAAAAAAATATTCAGAATAAATTATCATCCTCAGGTACATAACGTAATTGTTTCTTTATTTATTAATATTGTTTAGTTTATCTGATAAGCAATTTATCTCTAGCTAAAAAAAATTAGTTACTTGGAACGAAAGAATGAAGACGAAGCTGAATATGTTAATATGATGGCATTTGCTTAAATTCATTTTAAAATATCAGCTTTTTTAGGCATTGGGATATCTACTTTGGAATTATGAAGTTATTTGTAACACCCAAGAGTTCTTTATCAATAGAGTAATACATAAGAGGTATTGCATAGTCTATGAGATCTATAACCAATAAAAGGTGCCATTACAGTTTGTGTATCTCGCAAATTCAACTACCATTTCTTCTTGTATTCCTTGTATCTAGATAGTCTATATATTGTTTTTTTAATGATACTGATAACGTGGAAACGATGCAAATATTAGTGGCTTCTTAAGGTAACGAGACGTTTCATCCAATTAATATACAGTGGTTACCATGAGTTTATGCA
>NC_061101.1:13838135-13840635 GCF_015104395.2 Macrobrachium nipponense | reverse complement strand
TTCGACTATATAGATATTCACCTCCTAACTGGTTTTTTTTTTTTATTAACCTGTTTCTGGCATTTCTTGTCCCTTAGCTAATCTTTGAATCCATGTGTATTTTTTTATCTATATACAAGAAATTCTTAATAAAGTCTCACCTGATATTTCAAGAGTCATATCCCAGTAAAATTCATGTATACCTAATAAATACATGAGACACTGCATCTTATTATCTATTAAAAATGGTCCGAGCATACTGATTACTACACGAAATCATTTGCATATTACAGCATATAATCCCCATACATAAAACATTCCCAAAACACCAATTCTGACAATAAGCGAAGCAGAGAGAGAGAGAGAGTTTCTCTTAAGAACTTATAAAAGTATCTCTTTATCTTTCTGTTGAGAGATAGGTGGATGAGTTTTGTTGAAGATATTCAAATTATGCACATACGTACTGAAAATTTAACTTTATTAAAAATGATATGTGAATGAAAAGTAAGGATGGAACTTCAAATTATATTAATTTTCGGAAAACTAATGATTTCTGGAAAGTCAGTAATGTGGAAAAAGGAGATTCGACCTACTGTATTGGGCTGTGTTGTTGCGTTGCCAGAAGAACCATTACGGCTAATTTTAACATTAAATAAACTAAAATCTACTGAGCCGAGAGGGCTGTAATTTGGTGTGTTTGAAGATTGGCGGGTGGACAATCAACATACCAATTTGCAGCTCTCTAGCCTCGATGGTTTTTAAGATCTGAGGGCGGACAGAAAAAGTGCGGACAGAAAGAAGTACGGACGGACAGACAAAACCGGCACATTAGTTTTCTTTTCAGAAAACTTGAAAAGTGAAATGTTACTTCGTGCCGCAAAAGGAAATATACCACAAGCTTACGACCTTTTTAGTCCCTATAAATAAAGCATTGAAGGGTAAGGCATTTCTTTGAGTATATTTACTTTGACTCTTTTAAAATAATACGTAAAAAATTCAAACTTATTTAAGTATAAATAAAACTTCATAAGATATTGATATTATTGGTTCGGATTGGGTAAAAGTCAAGAAAACTATATATACTTTTACTATTCAATGTTGGTGAAAAATAATATATGTAAGAGGATTTGGGTTATCGAATATATTGACTGAATTACCTGCACAATAGCCGCAAACTTCATTACTTTTGCAACATATTCATCGAACAGCGGGGAAGAGAAAACAGAAATGGTAAAAATGTGGCTTTATCGCTACAGCCAACAAAAGCGTATGAATAAATAAGACATTGATGGATGGGAAGCTCATTAATACCCAGAATGCTTCTGCAAGTCCATATTTTCATTAATCATTTCCCACGGGAAAAAAAAATAAAGCATTTTTGTGCGAGCGAAACCTTTTCAAAGATTGAGTTATGTCCCTCAGGGTGCTGCTACCTCCTGCTACAAGCGTGATTGAATTCTCTCTCTTCTTACCAGGAAACAATGATTTCCTGAGGACGAAATAAAATCTTTTGTATCAATCTGTTGAGAGAGAAAATGGGGAAGAGAAACGCCAATAAAAGTATCAAGCATAAATAAGTAGATTTACTTCCTCAGGGAGGAAAAAGGGCATAGAAGCATTTCTGAAAAGCATTTCTGTAACGCTTTTGTATGTGTATGTGTTTATGGATGTGTATGTATGTATGTGTGTATATGTATATATATATATATATATATATATATATATATATATATATATATATATATATATATATATATATATATATGTGTGTGTGTGTTGTGTGTGTGTGTGTGTGTGTGTGTGTGTGTGTGTGGTGAGTGTGTGTATAAATATTCATTTACTTTATCTCTACATAATTTAGGATAAACATAATTTATAAACAATTAGAATAACTCTCCTCCAATATTTATAGAAAAAATCTAAGCATAAAAGTGATTCTTTGGTTTTTCAGTATACTTTTAACATAATTCTAATCATATCAAAGACATGGGTCAATTGCAACCTACATAAAAAAAAAATACACTTTGCTTTCATATCGTTGTGATATCGGTTAAAAGAAAAATGGTCTTGATTACCATTTAAAAGAATGAGAGACAGGTGTTGGAAAATCCAATCAATTTTTTTTTTTAGTCATTCGGCTCACATCAACACCTCTATTATTTCTCTTGACCTACGATGACGTAAGGAAATATGTAGCTAAGCTAAAACAATAACACTTCGCATATGCTCTGGAAAACACTAAGCCATGGAGTGAGAAAATGAGTAGGGATGAAAGAATACTACAACCGTAGGCCCTGCGTGTCGTAAAATAGACTAAAAGGACAGCTGCTGCTTTGCCGTCTTACCTTTTAGTAAAAGGCTAAGCCCACTGCCAATAACTGTGGAAACTGCTGCCTTCCAGGTGGACGTTTTAGTCAAAGGCGAGGCCTACCACCAATAACTGTGGTTGATGATAGCAAGGGCATGCGGTCATAAATACCCCTTAGGCAAACAATAAACCAAGCCTGATGCATGCAGTGGA
>NC_061101.1:13813135-13833135 GCF_015104395.2 Macrobrachium nipponense | reverse complement strand
GATTCTTCAAGCAACCTAGTATCATCGTTAGTGAGCGACTTCAGAAAACAGCAAGAGATTCTTCAAGCAACTTAGTATCATCGTTAGTGAATAACTTCAAGAAACAAAACCGACGTGTCCTTTTTCCTACGACAACGCAAGCTTCGTCTCTCATTAGAATCATTCAAGAAAACATCGTTAGTGAGCGTTTCCGGCACTCCAAGAAACAAACCGAACGCGTCTGCAGCATCGGATCTTTCAAGGGCTCGAATCATCGAAACAACAAACGCGCACGGGGGAAAAACTGAAGCCAAACCAGGTCATCCGCTAAATAGAGAAGGAGGACCAAGGCCGTGTGTCGTTATCGGAACACCGTGACTTCCCACAAAAGCAAGCTAAGTACAATTTTTTATTCATTTGGAGTAACTTTGAGTGTTTCCTTTGCAGGTCGAATTTCGTTATTCCTGTGGCTGAAGTTACGAGACATTCTTAATCTTACTTTTTTACAGAAATTATCTACATCATTGAGATTTCGCTACTGCGAGTTTGTTTTTTTATCTTTGAGTGTCTGTTTCCAGAAGTTCTACTGAAAATATCATAATCATATACTATGTTAATTTTATCATTTTGGGTGATTATTAATCCCTTACGTAACAAATCATATTAAACAGTGAATATGCGTTTACGCAGTGGACGTCTGTATTTATACAGATGCACCATAGGGTCGTTAAGCACCGTAGTGATTAGAAAACACACAAAAAACAAGTGGAACACCCGTACAAATCTATATAAATTAGAGGTAACACTATTTCGGGTCATGACAATAAATGCTCCTTTGCAAGTCCCGATCGCAGTTTTTAGCCTTGAGTTTTTTGAGTTATATAAAATATCGAACCTCAATGACTCAACTTAACTTTTAAAATATGGCTGGATTGCAAGGAATAACATGTCTGTAAAAAACTTTCATCAGGCTAAATGCGCTGACCAGGATCCCTCACTATTTCAAATTTTAGCAAAGAATGAAGTACAAACAGTTAATATTGAATGCAGTAGTGATAACTTGTCTTATTAGTAATCGCTCAGTTCCTAATAGTTCGTCATTCATTGCTTTATACGTAACCAGCAACATAATGCTAAAACACACAATACGTTGCGATGGTAATAAGAGAAGGATCCTAATTATTACAAAAAGAAATAGAAAACAGTAGCCCGTTCAGAATCAAACAAGCAAACTCGGTGACTGTGTCACCTAGTCAAGCGGTCAAGGTCAGTCAAAAACTGCCGAAGTGTTCAAAGCATAGCAAATTCCACACAATAAGCGACTCTACAGAGTGGGGAAAAGCGATGTTGGTTTATACAGCCAATCCATCTTTTTGAATTAAAAAGGATTTTTCCTATGAAACACACGACCGTATAAAGTAATCAGAGCAGGTTTTTTCGTTTTTTTTTTTTATACGTAAGTTATTATAAGTAGTGGTGGATAAAAGGGCCCGGACTGTACGCGCAGTAAAAAATTAGAATATCTTGTTTTTATTAACCTTTTAGTAAACGTAATATCCTGTATTTATGGACTCACTGTCTGTTGTTCGAACTTCCCTAATGAGAAGTCCGGATAAGCGAGCGCTTACAGATACCTCTATAGTTTATAAAAAAACAATTGATCTGGTATCTAGTGTAATTGTAAGATTCATCTAGGGTATACAAAATATTATCTTACATCCTGCAAAATAAGGCGTGTTTATCAAAGGAAAATCCTATAAACCTTCAAACATATTAAAATCCGTTTGAACAAAAATGAGACAGTTTATCAAATAATAACTTATATAAAGGAACTAAACATTTGTCTCATAAATCGTACATTGTTCAATGACCCAACAGAATTCTCCCACAACCGCAGTCGCACTTTGCACGCAAAATCTCGAGAAACATGCACCCTCGAATGTCTTAGTGCGTGTAAAAAGACTTTGCTGGGAAATGAAATTTTAATCCTTCCCGACACTCTGAAATATAACGATTTCCGCGAACAAAGCCCTAGACACAGTTGACTCGCGCAACATGTTAATCTAGTAATCCACAAAACTATACATATAAATAATAGCATTTTTTTTCATTGTGCTATAATTTTTAATCCCCCCAACCAGTCGTAGATGAATCTCTCCGATAATCTATCTAAAGTAATATCCGTAAAGTCATTCAAGCAGAGGTGATTCAGCAGAAATTTTTGTTATCTTTTATCTGAATACCAGGAAGTTTCTCCACTAGCGAGTGATCTCTGGGAAAAACGGATGTAATTTAACACAAAATACGGTCAAAATAACGGTCTAAGGACAAACATAAAGCTATATATGTACCTTTGTATAGACTCTCACTGCAATTTCAAATAGAGATAAATGACGAAGTTGAAATATGTTAGTAATAGGAGCCATTAGGAAATCAAATAGCCCATATAATTTTCCCTCAAAACGTCATGCCATAAAAGATCGGACTTGGCGTATCTGCGTAGATTTCTGTCGCTTAAACAAGGAAATGACTCCGATAGTTTCCAGTGCCATGTAGCGACGACATCTTATCTCTGTTAGGTTAGAATAAATTTTTCACCAGCTTGGACTTACTTAAATGCTTTTACCAGATACCATTACCTAATGATTGTACCTCATACACCGTTTTCAGCACACTCAGGGGACTTATCAATTTTTACGTATGCCTCCGCTTACGTTGCGCCCCAATTACAATATAGTGTTTGGAGACTTTTAGGGGATACCCTACATGCCTATTGGTTGGTCTTATAATCTTTTCTAATACCTTAGAAGTACATTCACATAAACTAGAGCTAGTGCTACAGAGACAAAGACAAATAATCTCAGAGTAAAATATCTAAATGTGAGTTTTAAAAAAACCGAACATGTTTATCTAGGTTTTATGTGTCTAGTCAAGGTCTTAAAGTAGTCCACGGTAAGGTGCCGGCTATTCATAACTTTCCCGGTACTTATTAACGTAAAAGGGGGATACAGCACTTTTGCGCTGTAGTGGGTATTACAATCGTATGCAAATATGTAACTCTTCAATCATAGCAGCTCCTTTAACAGATCTTACGAAGAAGAGCGTAGATTGATTATGGTCTAAAAAGCATCAACAGGCGTTCGATATCTTAAAAGCGGAATAATGCAGCTTACCTAACTTAAAAATCCCTGATTTAAATAAGGAATTTTTTTTTATTGCAACAGACGCCTCAGCCACCAGGGGTAAGAGGGATACTACTTCAGCAATATGATAAACAGTTCTTTCCTATAGCTTTTTATTCACGTAAACTAAAGCCCTCTGAAAGTAAATATGCAGTAATAAGCAAGGAAGGGCTAGGTATCTTTAACTCACTAGTACATTTTAAGTTCATAATCTATGGCTATCCTGATAAAGTCCTTACTGAACATGAGTCCTTTACCGAGTTTTTCAAAGGCTTTAATCACAGTCCAAAAGGAACTCGGTGACAAATGATCATTCAGGTCTTTGGAGCCAAGATAAGATATCTACCTGGGAAAGCCAATTATCATAGCTGACGCATTATCCGCAATCCCGCACCATACTGCATAGAACCATTAATTGGACTAAAAGATATAGAAACATCCGTGCCTATTTGTTAAAACCGTATCTAAACAGAAAATTTCCTTAACCCAAAGAGATCGCGAGCATTGAATATCTGGGTTGGAGCGCAGAACTGTTACAAACTGAACAAAGCAAGAGTCACAGACATAACCCCAAAACAATAACACTTCGAACGGAAACAGAGTCAGCAGCAATAAACCACCAAACAATAAACACTTCGAATGGAAACAGGGTCAGCGGGCTAAGCAAAAAACAATAAACATTTCGAGCAGGAACCCTAAAGCAAAAGTATATTTAAAGTATGTGTATCAGAATAATGTAATCAAAAGTAATATTATATGTAGGTCCGTGACGAGGAAAACCCGAAGAACACAGCAGATGACTAACGACCAGGTAGTAGTAATAATCTCTTTCATACCAATCGTCATAAACTGGTTGCATTCCGTCATCCAGGGTTCCCTACTATGTCACAGAAAGCCAAATCCATGTTTTACATGGCCTACAATGCTTACAGATATAAAAAGCACATAACTGATTGTAGCACGTGTCATGAAAACAAGGGACACACTAAGACACCTGTCAGTTAAGGGCCTATCCAGTGCCAAATCAATCCTTGAATGAATATACGTAGTAATTATTAACAGAATTACGAGTCTGACAGAGGGAATAAACACTTCTTAGTGTTAATAGTTCCTTGACACGTTATATAGAATTAATAGCACTAAAAACAAATACCGCAATTGAGTGCGTTAGGAATATTTATGAGTGCTAAATCAGTAAATATGGAATTCAACACATAATAATCTGTGGACTCGGGTGGTGTAAATCAATAATAATCTCCTTAACACGTTGTGTGAATTCCTTTCCATAAGAAAACCAATAATATATTTATCACCCAGAGTCAATCGGTTTTTGGTAGAATAACGGATAATTAAATAGGAAGTGTCAATGTCTTACGAGTTACAACTCGTGATATTGGATCCGAACTGGATTATAGCGGTTCTCGTGGTTTTAAATACCTTTATCATTTATATCTTGTATCTATAGAATTGATGCCGCAAGTAGCCTTATACGGTACGCCGCTAGAACACTTTTCCACATATTCAAGCCAACCATTAATTTATCAAATATATATAAAAAAATATATAAATAAATAAATATAAAAAAAATAAGATAAATATGGATACAAGTGAAGTCAATATAATACACTCCGTAAGAAGTCGGAAGGGTTACAAATTATAATAAAAGGAATCACGATAAAATCAATAAGCAAAACGTAACATAGATAATTAAATATCCAAATATATATGCGTAAAGATTTGAACTCTAACTTAACGCTTTAGTAATGACAAATAAGCTAAAAGTTCAAACACATATCAAAACCTACTGACATATTGTCTGTCCCGGTGATTTTTTTTTATATTTTTTTTTTTTTTTTTCGTAGTCAATGAAAAAAAACATATATATATATATATATATATATATATATATATATATATATATATATAATAATAAATAAATAAATAAAATAAAATAAAAGAAGACTTAAAGTCAGGAAATCTAGAAGTGAAAATGTTATCTATGAAATAATCCTATATGAATCTTATACAGGCTAATAATATAATATAGAATTTGTATGGAAACCTTTTTCATATAGTTTGAATAGGGAATATTTAATTTAACATAATTACAATTATGCAGATTTCCAACATGAAACTAATATATTGTTCAATTTTGGTACTGTGTTTTTTTTTCAGACATTCTTTTCGTGTGGGTCGAGTATTGAAAGATAATAAATGTTTATCCTAAAGTCGTAGTTTATTACAGCAAGTAACGTAACTCTTTAGCTGGCTGAGAGCAATCTCCTGCCAAGTGACGACGTCATCATTGCCGTATCAGCATTTGTTCCTTTTAACCTCAATAATCTGCTTGCACAGGCTTCATCTCGCGCTTGCAAAAGCAGATTGACTGGAGAAAGGAATGCTTAGTTCACGAACTTCACATGTGGTTCATAGGTCACATGCAGGCCACATAACATATTCTTATCCGTGTGAATGCAATTAGTTAAGGACTTGCAATCATTTTAAAATTAATGAACAAAATAAGCAAATAGAATTTCTATAACAACAAAATGAATTAATTTTTTTTTTCTGAACCTCATAGACATTTAGAAGTATCAAGATATGTATATATGAAATATTTACTTGCAACATTAGCCTATTACAATTCAAGTAAAACATTCATGGGAAAATGTCACATTTTCTTGAAAAACCCAAAGTTTATTTAGAAATTAGTTACATAGTGGGTTTTTTCGTTGCATCTCCTACCTATTAATAAAGTTTTTAAAATTAACCTCAGAGGATACGCGTGAGAAAAATTGAATATGAAACTTTTGTTAGGGCACATAGGATCAGATTTTTATCACAACTTAATTTCAGTTAGCATAGAGAAACTACAGAATCATGATTAATCTTCTCTTTGACTCTTATGTTGCCTGGCAATCTTACAAATAGCTCCGTTTTCCACTTCTTTGTCTTGTAACTTACTACCAGTAATATCAAATTTTCTTTGGGATTCGTATTGACTATCTGTTTATTTTTTTATAATTATGGATATTTTTACAGTCATCATAGACCTGGATAGGTTCACCTCATTGTTTAATGCCATGGATAAAAAGTTTGTACAGCGGACTCTTTTGAATTCCACATATCAGCGAATTCATGTGGTTAGGTCTGGTCTAAATGGCTCTCTCTCCCTCCCGTATTTGGATGTTGTCTGAATTTACTTTGCCCTTGTGACAAGTATATTTTCACTTGCAGGCTGATTAATGGAACCTGGTTACAGTATCCTGCAGTACGAGAGTTTCACATCGCAACTTCAAATAATCGTTCGTCGCAGCGGACGACTACAGTCAAGTAACAACCGCCTACAATGTGAAAGGAATTTCATGGACTTCTTCGACCGACACCGTATCTCGTCGTTAATCCTCGTTTTAATGCGGAATGCTCCGGCGGCTGTCGGAATCGACTACGAAAGGGACATACTTCCAACAATTACGACCCGAAGGATATTCAACTCTACTTTGCTGGCGAAGGACTCGTGCTGGGATGATCTATTCATCGCGGAACGTAATCGTGTAGCTTAGGATGCAGAGAATAAGTATGAGCGCAATATAGAATGTTGGACCCGCCCAGCAAATTTTCCCTTGTTTTAACCCTGTGAAATAGGCCGTTTCATTGGGCTATAGGTGGTTGTCTGGAACTGTGTAATGGACGGAAAAGTTGTTCGAACGCTAGTTAAGTGTGAAGTAGTATAACCTCGGTCATGTATCCTATATATAAATATCATGTATCCTATATTATATATAAAGATCATAAATAACATCGAAATATATCTTTGCGTGTCGCAATAGAATCTATTATATAAATATCCTAAATAACAGAATCTAAATATATCTTTTGTGTACGCAATAGGAATCTATTTAAATATAAAATGTCCTAAATAACAGAATAATAAATATTTTGTGTACGGCAAGGAATCTAATTTAAAGTGCACATATATTAATCATAATATAGAATCCATATACATATGTATAAACAAATCAGGTAGCCTATAATCAATCTGTTACCTTTATCTTACCAATATCTGCAGTTAGTATATGAATTAATGAATCAGATATATAACATTTAGCATAAAAATAAACGAATCAATCGGCATAAACATTAATAATTTTTATCAATTCATATATGAAATTTTTTATCAGTTAAAATATGATTTTTATCATGTTAATCTTCATTCTATGCAATTATCGGAGTACATTAGTATTTTCTGTAGCATATGTATCTTAATGAGATGAAGTGAAAAACTGTATCATTATATATCACGTGATCACTATTATTTACCAATATCATTGTTTTATATTTTATTACTTGAATCAATTCATGTACACCATGAATTTTTTTTACTTTATATATATATTCACATAGTGTCGTATCACACTCCTATAAAGTCCAAAATGCAAGTCAAGTTTTGAGTAATATTCATGGTTGGTTTTGGTAGCTGACCGAAACTGATGTAAGTGTTTACATAATAAAAATAGTCGAATGTTAGTCCATAGAATATAAAAGATTGCTTGCAGGAAGGTGATCAGACTAGAGACGCTAAAGATGACGTATACAATAAGTATGTAGGCTAAGATACATGCCGTCACCTGTAGTCATTCAATTGTTTATAAACATTAGTCCAAGCTCCTGCTTGAGACAACTACCGCCTACGTGATCTGTAGCGTCTCATTTGATTGTGTGTTCGTATGAAACTATGTCATTTGTATGTATGTTCATATGTTCGAACTACTGTCTGTTCCTTCATAACTTGTAACAGAGATGGTAGACAAGCAGAACAGAGTTAGCTATCGTCATTAGAAGACCTGTACCTCTTTACCTAAGCTTTATCATGTAGAGAGAGTAGAATTAATCATCATCATTGGCAGAAGCGATCAAGCTATCGTCATAGAAGACTTGTAACAATCATATCTGATCTTCACCATGTAAAACTTCAGAAGAATATAATCTATTTTTATACTTCGTGTTTTCTACAAGAACTCCTCACCATGAGTTTAACACATCGTCGTAATAACCAACAAGATAATACCGACTTCGTAAGTGATCTACAAACCCCCAGACACTCCATTGAAGATGGAAGTGCAATACAAACCGACTTAGCGTAAAATTATCGCAAGTCTAACATTACCTCATAGGGGCGCCTTATCATACAAGGCACAAGCCCTAATATATATATCTAATAAAAGGAGCCCATAAAACACCAAAATATAGAGACAAAGTACTATATTTCAGAGACTGCTGTCTCCCTATTCAGGTAGATGAATGAGAAAAGTTTACAGAAAAGGGTGGTATTCATACCAAGAGATCCGTCCACAAGTAAGCCAATTTAGGTCACCCCCCGCCTGATAATTCTTTCCTTTAATCTTCTTAGGCGTTGGTTGAATGAAAACCTTGTCGAGGACATCTGAAAATCCACGCGCCTTTTGAGATGTTCATTACTGCTTCTCTTTATTTTTAAGGCCGATTCCATCATTTGACTTTTGTACCGGCAGTTTGCTGCGATAAATTACAAGTGACAAATTCCAGTTTATTATATGGTTATGTCATTTATATGGTTGAAAATAGCCGAGTTCTGTTGTCCATACCTAACTGACCGTTTGTGTTGTATTAATCTCTGGGGAAGTGTTTTACCTGTAAATCCGATGTAGGATTGGTCACAGTCCTGGCTGGCATGGGATCTCGTAAACCCCAGTGTCCTTGGGCGATGTCTTTTGTTGGACGTTAATCAGGGATTTGGCTAAGGTGTTTGGGTAGGTAAATGCAAAAGGGTTAGATTTCCCAAGGGTGTGGGTTTACTCTCTCCTTAATCGTCTCCATGTGAGGAATTGTTATTTATTGTTGGGTGTGTCTCTGGACTTGTCTTTGGGGGTCGATAGAAAATTACGTTTGCTTTATATGGTCAGCATACTTTAAAGATGAAAGTTGCTTGTGAATTAGTTCAAATTCTTTTTCCAGGAAATCTGGGGAACAAATTCGTAAGGCTCTTAGAATAGGTTGCTAGCTACACTATCTTGATAGTAATGTCGTGATAGCTAAGTAGTGAAATATATTGAAAGTGAGAACGTTGGTTTTTGCTGTATATGGTAAATTTGTATTCTGTCGTGTCCCTGATTATTAAAACATCAAGAAAAGGAATTTTGTTGTTTGTTTCCCATTCAACTTTAAATTTGATGCTGGGCAATAATGCGTTTAATTTTGAGAGGAATTCATTAAAATTGCCCCACCTATTATCCCAAAATGTTAGGATATTATCCACATATCTCATCCACAGCATGTTTTTGGGTTTTATTGCACTTATTACTATAGTTTCAAAGTATTCCATGTACAGATTGGCTAAAACAGGCCTTAAAGGACTTCCCATACTACACCCGAATTTTTGCTTGTAGAATGATTCCCCGAATGAAAATACTTTATTAGATGCACATAATTCAACTAACTTTATTATTTTTGTCAAGCGCCAATGGGAAATGATCTGAATAGTGGATAATTTTCCCTTAAAAACTGAAGAACGTCCTGTACTGGTACTTTTGTGAATAGGGAGTCTACGTCAAGCCTTGACGTAGACCATATAATGGAGAAAGCAATTCACAAAGCAAACGTAATTTTCTATCGACCCCCCAAAGACAAGACAAGAGACCACACCCAACAATAAAATAACAATTCCTCACCTGGAGACGATTAAGAGAGTAACCACACCTTGGGAAATCTAACCCTTTTGCATTTACCTACCCAAACACCTTAGCCAAATCCCTGATTAACGTCCAACAAAAGACATCTCCCAAGGACACTGGGGTCTATGAGATCCCATGCCAGGACTGTGACCATCTTACATCGGATTTACAGGTAAATCACTTCCCCAGAAATTAATACAACACAAACGGTCAGTTAGGGATGGACAACAGAACTCGGCTATTTTCAACCATATAAATGAAACATAACCATAGAATAAACTGGAATTTGTCACGTGTAATTTATAGCAGCAACTGCCGTACAAGAGTCAAATGATGGAATCGGCCTTAATAAAAGAGAAGCAGGTAATGAACATCTCAAAAGGCGCGTGGATTTCAGATGTCATCGACGAGGTTTTCATCAACCAACGCTAAGAGATTAAAGGAAGATTATCAGCGGGGGTGACCTAAATTGCTTACTTGTGGGCGGACCTCTTGGTATAAATAAATCCACCTTTTCTGTAAACTTTTCTCATTCATATACCCTGAAGAGAGAGTACAAGCAGTCTCTGAAATATAGTACATTTTCTTTCTCTCTATATTTTGGTGTTTTTATGGGCTCCTTTATTAGATGGAATTCTGTTGTTAGGAACATATTTACCAGTCACACACACACACACACACACACACACACACACACACACATATATATATATATATATATATATATATATATAGATATATATATATATATATATATATATATATATATATATATATATATATATACAAGAGAAAATTGGCGACCATATTGTAATTGACGACATCGTTTATAAAGAGGTCCTATAGATATGGGTACGGGTATGTTAAAGATATGGGTATGATTATGGCTGTGACAAAAGGTTTGGGTATGGGTTAGGGGTGTGGGTATGGGTATGGGTATGGTCATGGAATGGATATGGATATGGATATGGATGGGTACAATTATGGTTATGGATATAGGTATAGTAGGTGTAGGTGTGGTTATGAGTATGGGTATGGTAGAGAAATAAGGTCATGGAATGGATATAGGTATGGGTTATGGTAGAGATACGGGTATGGAATGGATATAGGTATGGGTATGGTACAGATATGGGCATGGGTATTAAGTATGGAATGGGTATGGGTTTAGGTGTGGTGATGAGCACAGTTATAGTAGAGACATGGGTATAGGTGTGGCTATGGGTATAGGTATTACATCACTGCTACATTAGATAAAATACTTTGCTTCTTCAATGATGAATATTAGAATTCATCGCTGAATCAAATGGCATCCAAATGAAAACATTTCATACAGTATAAACTAAAGGGTATATCTAAGGACATAAAGGAAATATTCTAGATGTCTCCATTCCTTTTATTCATGCTTCATTGATGCTTTCATTTCAGGTGGTATTGATTTCCTCTGCTAAATAATACAAAAAATAAATAAATAAATAAAAGTACAAATATTTAGTCGGTACCGAAGATCTCAAAATTTTTAAAAAACCGGTATCATTCTCTCTCTCTCTCTCTCTCCTCTCTCACATGTGTATAAATACACACACACACACACACACACACACACACACACACACACACACACACATATATATATATATATATATATATATATATATATATATATATATATATATATATATATATATATATATATATATATATATATATATATATATATATATATATATATCCTTTTTCAGGCTTTCTGCAACTGGCAAATGTTATTAATTGCCTGACACAGCTTATTTGCAATTTTTATATAATTAAAATTTATCTATGTTGAGCGAAAAATAATTTATCGGTTTATGACTTGATGTTATAGAATGGTATCGAATCCCACCACTATATGAGAGGTAATGTATGCTATGTCAAGTATGAACCTCCTTATTTGTTGATATATATAAAAGTTTTTGCTTGCTAAACTTCAGTTAGTTAATCGTCATATGTGTTAATAGACATTTCTTTACCTTGAAATTTCAAGTTAAGAAAATTGATACCCCGCTTCCCATTATGCAATGAAATGAAGAAACATACCACATTTATTCTGGTCATATATGACTCGACAATTATCTTGGTTGATGTAACTGTACTTAGCCGGGGTTAAGATTGCTTAGTAGTTACTAAGTAATTATTATAGGCCTTATTCTAAGCTTTCAAACAATTTGAAGGAATTCATGTCAACTGATAATGCAATAAGGCTAAGAATTATGAACGAAAACAATGCATCATAGTATATTGTTTTATTATCACAAATACTGCGTGAATAGATCGTTTAGCAAGAGTAAGCTTAACCTTTAACGACCCTTTCACCTCTGACGTGGAAAAAAATAAATAAAAATAAAACGGTAAACTCAGACGAAGTGCGGTGTGGGCGGAGCTTCTACAAGCAGCGGCCAAGGATAATAAAAAAAACTACGCAGTCGGTTGGATATGTTCCCATTAGCAATCACTGGATGGCATAAGCTTGTCAATTTTGACACCCGGGTAGTTACATTGTAACAAGGGGGAGGAAGCTTTTAGATTTATACGTAAAAAGGCATTAAATGCTAGAAGTGTTAATCTAATTCTCTCCACGATAAATTTTGAATTAATTTCTGGAGTAAATCTGCACATTAGATGTGACTGAAATACATTTACTTGTAATATGAAAAGCGTGTTTTTCTTGTAGATCGAGATTTTAACCCTTCGCCCTAATGGTCTTTCCCGTCTGACGTACGTGAGGTTCTTATTGAAATGGCACCTTCGTTTTACCTGACCCTCAATATATAGAGCATCCATTGATGTGAAAATGTATGTATGAAAAGGATTCACACAGAGGTAACTGCTCTCATATGAAACTAACCGTTCAAACTATGTATTTTGATTAAATGTTCATAAATGCCCTCTAGCATGTTGTTTAAATTGTATTGCTACTGAAGCCCGTAAGGGAAGGGGATAATTGAGTCTGGTTCTGTATACGACACGAGAGATGAACATAACGTTTATAAAAACTCTTGGAGGAAGTAAAAACTGAGTATAAATGGGAGCAGATTTAATCCTGTAGTTACAGTCGTTACTCAGACATCACCTTCCAAGACATAAAGAGAGAACTCGGAGGACTTATTCAGGAGATTAAGGCTTAAAAAGGGTTTCGGGATGAGAGAATACCTGGGACATCGATGATGTTTATTATGTGAATTATAATTCGGAGAATCCTCAGTAAAACTCTGATTTGTAAATCGAATTCCTTCCATGTCCTCCAAGATCTGCTTTTTATTGTGTCCTTCGTATCCTTATGAGTGATTCCGCATTTTATGTCTCTGTCCATCCCTTTGCATGTGTTCAGGAGTTAATGTCAGCTGAAAAATCCAATCGCTCCCTCTCTCTGTTTATCATTGTTCATCTATACAAGAGAAATATTTACTGCCACTCTTTATATATTATAGAGCCTGTTGACAGGTTCCATCCTTTTCTGGTAAGAGGGAGCGGTAATGCCTTTTGGATATACTAAGTTGAACTAGTGATAACGGAAGACCCTACCTAATACAAGGACAGCAGGGGAGAGATTACTTTAACTGCGTTTTAGCAACCTAATCTCTAAATAGACCCAGGGAGTCGAATAATTTGAACTGGCTCGATTTGTCAGCCTCATTTGTAATGTGGACTAATATTTGTGTTATATCTTTATTTGTCAATATTAATAATAGCATTTTATGTGTGATCTTAAAGAGTTATTTATGATCTATAGACTTCCGGTGTAAGGAAATGACAACTGGAAAACCACACCGCTGCGGCCTCTGAATCTTACGTCAAGTAAATATAAATGCACTTTTTATTGCGGGTCTACATGAATGCCAGTCCAGCCGGAAAATCCGTACAATTTATTTATTTTTTTTTTCCATGAGAAAATGAAAGTTCATGTCCCACGGCCATCAATAGCCAGCGACACATTTATTACATCCGGCAGTCTATGAAGTGACCCGGCATAGAAATTACATTTAGAGGAGAGCCTGAATATTTAGAAGGCTGTGACCGGAATATAACAATATTTAGGTTATTGGATTACGTGTCTCTGACCTAATTTCGAGCACCGCCATTCATGTCACATATAACTCGTGGGGAAATTCGATTACGGTGGTGAGCAGGTGCTATTTCGAAATTCTCGTGTGCATATATGCTCGCATAAGTATTTATATATGCATATATAAATATGTATTGCTATAGATATATAATATACATATACGCATATATATGTATATGTATGTTTACATTTAAATATATACTATATATTTATATATTATATATATACATTATGAGAAAATTTCATATAGTTATATATGTTGACTCTCGAATGATATTCCATTAGCATTCCATATGACAGTGATTCAGATGAGGGATGAATGCACAGGCCCGTTTCATCGTCTGATTTCCATTCGTCGACTGAGAGGTAATTGTGATTTAATGTTCTGCAAATCAGGTTCCAGTTCATGTATCTGGCCTTTTCTTGATAATCATGCATCAGGCCATTTTTGATAATCATGCATCAGGCCATTTTTGATAATCATGTATTTGGCCTTTTTTTTATAATCAGGTATCAGGCCATTTTTGATAATCATGTATCAGGCCATTTTTGATAATCATGCATCTGGCCTTTTTTTGATAATCACGTACCAGACCTTTTATTATTTTCATGTATCAGGCTTTTTTTGATAATCATGTGTCAGGCCGTTTTTGATAATCATGTATCAGGCCATTTTTTATTATCATGTATCAGGCCATTTTTGATAATCATGTATCTAGCCTTTTTTAATAATCATGTATCAGGCCATTTTTTATAATCATGTATCAGGCCATTTTTTATAATCATGTATCAGGCCTTTTTTTTATAATCATGTATCAGGCCTTTTATTGATAATTATGCATCAGGCCTTTTTTGGTAATCCCGTATCAGGCCTAGTTTGATAATCATGCATCTGGCCGTTTTTTATAATCATGTATCAGACCATTTTTGATAATCATGTATCAGGCCTTTTTGATAATCATGTATCAGGCCATTTTTGATAATCAAGTATCAGGCCTTTTTTGATAATCATATATCTGGCCTTTTTTATTGTCATGTATCAGGCCTTTTTTGATAATCATGTATCAGGCCACTTTTTATAATCCTGTATCAGGCCATTTTTGATAATCATGTATCAGGCCACTTTTTATAATCCTGTATCAGGCCATTTTTGATAATCATGTATCAGGCCATTTTTTATAATCATGTATCTGTCCGTTTTTTATAATCATGTATCAGGCCTTTTATTTATAATCTCTAAATTCTGTTATAGCACAGAAGAAAACAAATAGCTAATGACAAATAATGACACGCGGTGCATTAGGGAAGATCAAATAAGTTGAAAGCATCGTATTAATTGCAATGCTTATAGCTATTTAGTCCTGTCAAGAAAAGACACTTCAGAGATTAATCACTTTGATAGCAACAATTTTCCTCACTGGTACTGTCAGTACAATTATCAATCTGATCATTGAAAAGGGCAAATGTCAAGTTTACAAAGAAAACAAATATATATACAAATACCGCTCTAAATGTAACCGGAAGTAGTTAATCGTGTGTTTTTTATCGGTATTGTTTAAATTTTTCCAATTGATGCTTTTTACTTTACTTACAATGAATGGGCATAGTATATTTACATTTCTATAAAACGATCTTTGAGAAAAACTGCACCAAACAGGTTTATAGAAAATATCATTGGTTCTATTTTGATACTAAAATAATTAAAAAATAAATAAATAAAACTCCAGTCATTTAAAACAAAACAAAAAGTACTGTAAAGAATATGGAAGTCAATGCCAGTCCTTCGCTAACACATCGTTAGCAGTGGGTTATAGCTCTCATTATAGAAATTATATCTGGCTGAACTATAGAAAGCAAATAATTGATTACAATAACAAGCAAAATAAAAAAAGGGAGGGGGTTAAAGGATTGAGTGCTGAATTGGATGGCATGATTTACCCAGCTCATGTTTCAAGAAAAATAATATGGTTTTGACAAAAGGTAATCGATTAATCGTAATCAATCAACTCTGATTTGATTCATTATCAGGACATTGTGTGAGTAAAATATACTGTTCTTTACAGATTGCAATAAAAAAAACCCTTATACAAAATAATTGATTCCTGGGAAATCTGATCCTCATTAAAAACATCAAAACTTAGTACATACAAATCAAAGGGAGGCAAAACTCGAGAATAGTTTTTCATAATCTACCTTTATTATGGTAACGTAGCTTAAAACAACTTATTCTCGAGAGTTACCTTTCTGTCATTTGCATTTTACTATTAAAAAAGTTTTCGTTTTTGGGTTTTGTCTCTATTTAAGGACGAAAATGCCCCTGAGTGTTGAAGCCAAAACGTCCCAATGGAATAAAAATGTTGACTATAGCGCTCGTTAGGCTGTTCCTGATGACAATCTTGAAATGACGTGGGTCGATTTATAGAAAGGCATTGAAAATGTCTAGAATCACTATAATTAAGGTGACATGAAACGACATCGCATTTGCACGTTTTGCAAAAATGCTGTAACAACTCATCATACGAATACATCTCAAAAGCCCCCAAAAAGGCCTTTAAAAATAACAGAACTCTACGGAAATTATCTACAATAGCCATGGTTACCAGCTTTCAAATCTATGAATAAAGGAACTTGCGACGCATTATTATTATTATTATTATTATTATTAGTATTATTTCTATAGCAGAAAGCTATACACATGGAACAAGCACATTGGGGTCACTGACTTGAAATTCAAGCTTCCAAAGAATGTGAGTTTGAACCTCCCACCGCTAAAGACTCCACACTGCAGCAGTAACTGATCATGATACACAGCCAGTGATTTTTCATCGACCTGAGGGAGCCGTGAACCCGCGAAACTGAGCGGCATGACACGACACTTGCCACCATACCAGCGGACCAGACAAGAAAATTCATTGTTCTGGTGAGGAAAGGAATCCTTTTGTGATGAAACAAACTGGATGTGAGTGGTGGCAATGATTAAAAGTTAGCGGAACGGATAATTAACAAAAGTAAGTAAAAAATCCTGGAGAAGATTAATGGAAACAGAATTGAAAAATCTATTCTCTCTCTCTCTCTCTCTCTCTCTCTCTTCTGTATACAAAGTAAATGATATATATATATATATATATATATAATAGATATATATATATATATATATATATATATATATATATATATACATATATAAAGGTATAGTATGCCACCTCGTGGCTTATATATTTATTTATTCATTTATCACGTTCCAAACTTTCGTGATCCAGTTATATATAAATATATATATATATATATATATATATATATAATATATATATATATATATATATATATATATATATATATATATATCGTTTCCCAACTGTTTAACCTGTTTACGCTTTCAATTGATAACAAAGCTGAACATATTGAATTATAATTAACAACAAACCAATTGTTCCAATACTATAAAAAAAAATTTAGTCGCAATCTGCCCGAAACCTTCTTGTATGAATTATGATAAAACATTATCATAACCTACATCAGGAAATGTCGATAGGCTTGCAAACCTTATAGCCAATATGAACCATCTCAAAGGCAGGCTACATATCGTAAATTCTGTGAAGTATTCTAAAGGTTAGGAAAATTCTCGGGCTTCACAGAACATCTTCAGTGCAATAAACGTTATTCTGAATAGTACCAACATCGATTTTGGTTTAATTTCGTATATCATATGCTGAACTTCCTAAATGTCTATCTATTTGAGTACCTATGTCTATTTGTATATATATAAATACATATATATATATATCTATATATATATATATATATATATATATATATATATATATCATATATATGTACTATATATTCAAATACACACACACACACACACACACACACACACACACACATATATATATATATATATATATATATATATATATATAGATATATATATATATATATATATATATATATATATATATATATATATATGTATATATATATATATATATATATATATATATATATATATATATATATATATATATATATATGTATGTATGAATAGCAACTGAACCCCACTCTGTTAAAGGCAAAACATGCTCGTATTTACTCGCGAATGTGAGCGTGGGAGTTTGTGTTTCTTCGGGATGATTCATTTCTGTTTGTATACGTGCACCAAGGAAAGGCTGCTGCTGCTGTTTGATATAGAACTGAAATAAAAGAGAGGGACAAAGAAAAAGAAAAACCTGAGCGAATATCTTCATTTCGAGACTGAACATCACACCACACTAACAATGGGGCTTTTTTTTATTTATTTTTTTTTTTAATAATACTCGTAGTCTCACTTTTGGATAAATTCCAACTGAACAATATTTATTTTTACTGATAGTTAGTTTTGTTTTTATTTCAAATTTATGTGACTGATTTAAAATCCAAGGTGAACAATATTTATTTCCACTGATATTTTGTTTCGTTCTTATTTCAAATTTATGTGATAAACAAAATCCCAGGCGAACAATATTTATTTCTACTGATATTTAATTTTCTTCTTATTTCAAAATTGTCATAGATTTGAAATAGTTTTTTTTATTTATTTTCATACCTGGTTGATGAATTTTCTTGTGAATTTCAACACATAAAATCTTTTGTCTTATGTCTCCAATTTTCATCATCATATCAATGTGACTGCATTTTACCTACATACCTACATCATCTTGCAAAGCTTCCATGAGGTGAATTACGTATAACCAATTTCCAGAGAACAAAATTGATTAATACCAATTTAGACGCCCGACACTTCTTCCATCCCTCTTACGTCATGTAATTCGTATAAAGGTGCTCTTCACAGATGCAGCTCCCCTTCGCATCCCTTAATGAATAACTCGATAGAGAAAGAGTATTGTCGTTTAGAAATGCGACGCTCCATTTCAGGACAGGTCGGTATTTCCCAGAGCAAAGTCGCTTTTGAAAAAGAGATGGCCCCTAAAAGCATAGATGGCGCCTACAAAAAAAAAAAACTAAAAAAAAAAAAAAAAAAAAAAATGATGGGGGGACAAATCCCAAAGAGATGATGTTATTGCAAGGCCTTTTTTTTTTTATTTCGACGCGAGACTTTCAGTTCTCGCCTCATCCCTTTCAGCCAATTTCTCCAATCAAGGGAGAGTTTGTATAATTCATCTCCTCTTGACATATTTTGCATCGGTATAATTTCCCAGCTTATCCCTCGAAGCCTTGTAAATCTCCCCCCACCCCCCATCCGCCGCCTTCCCCATCATTTAATGCAATGTCCCCGTCATGTCAGTTATTAGCTTTGTTTGATCTGTACCATAAGCACGGCCATTTTCGTCCTACCCTTTTTTGTTGACATTTTAGCTTAGAATAGCACACCCCTGAATATCACGAAATGTCTACTATTGTTGAGTTTACCAGCGAGAGGACCAGGGCTAAGTTCCCGCGAGGCGCTCTCTCTCTCTCTCTCTCTCTCTCTCTCTCTCTCTCTCTCTCTCTCTCTCTCTCTCTCTCTCTCTTAATAGTAAGTTTGTTCCTGTTTTTAATATTCCTACTGTACTCAAGTTAGCATTTTATGTTCAGTTAAAGACCTTATTCACCGACACCTTCCCGTTAACCATTGCTTCTCTTTTTAAACATAAAGACAAACTAAGCTGCTTGATGACTTCCAATGTCGTTTATTTATATACTTGCCCCAAATGTAAGGTGGGGAAATGTGTGGAGGCTTCTCGTCGCCTATTAAAAGTCAGAATTGATTGTCATCGGGGAGTTAGTTACAGAACAGGTAATAAACTAACTAATCTTGTATTTTCTAATGTACGTGATCATGACGAAAAATGTAAACAACATATTGAATATAAATATTTTAAAATTCTCTCCAGAGTCACCTCACCTCATCAATTAGCAATAACTGAATCTTTATGTATTAAGAAGCTTGTTCCCTCTTTAAACAATCAAACTACCTCCACAACACTGTACCTGTCTTGAGTGTGCCCCTGTCTCTGTTTTTGATGTCATTAGGTCCTTGGTTCCCGTCCT
>NC_061101.1:13803135-13810635 GCF_015104395.2 Macrobrachium nipponense | reverse complement strand
ATGAAAATGTGTAATAAAAACCCACACTTATATAGTAAACTATATTACTATGTAAAATAAACATGCTTGTTTATTCTCCATAGTAATACAGTTTACTACATAATTCTGGATTTTATTAAACAGATTGTTTCTCACGAGATTATGAATTTCTTAGCAAATAATAAATAACTAATAATAATAATAATAATAATAATAATAATAATAATAATAATAATAATAATAATAATAATACAGATTTTAGTGAAAACAATGGCTATTTCAGCGGCGTTTAATTTGTATGGAAGTTTCTATATTCTTATTACTGATTATCTTCTGTACTCAAGTTGGCTATTAAAAAAACGCCAAATGGAGGACTCATTTCAAAAACGTGGTATTTGTCAAATTGAATATATTACACAAAATGCAGTACAAATTGGATCCTAAGCCAATTTGCACTGCATTTTGTATAATATATTCAATTTGACAAATATCAGGTTTTTACATGAAACCTTCATTTGGCGTTTTAATAGCCACCTCGAGTACAGAAGAAAAAGTCAGTAATAAGAAAAATAGAGAAACTCCTATACAAAATAAGCGCGGCTGAAATAGCCATTATTTTCAATAAAACCTGTATTAATGAAGGTCTTCTTCCAGCTACCTTGCAGTAATAAGTGGTACGAGCACCAACCTGAAGGAGTGATAGAAAACGATCAGGCAAAGATCCTCTGGGGCTATGGTATCAGAATAGATAGGGTGATACGTGCAAATAGACCAGATGTGACGTTGATTGACAAAATCAAGAAGAAAGTATCACTCATTGATGTCGCAATACCATGGGACACCAGCGTTGAAGAGAAAGAAAAGGAAAAAATGGATAAGTATCAAGATCTGAAAATAGAAATAAGAAGGATATGGGATATGCCAGTGGGTTTTTGTACCCATAATCATAGGACCACTAGGCACGATTCCAAGATCACCGAAAAGAAAAGGAATCTGGAAAAACTAGAGGCTGAAGTAGCTCCAGAACTCATACAGAAGAGTGTGATCCTTGAAACGGCGCACATACTAAGAAGAGTGATGGGCTCCTAAGGATGCAGGATGCAACCCGGAACCCCACACTATAAATACCAACCAGTCGAATTGGAGGACTGTGATAGAGCAAAAAAAAAAAAAAAAAAAAAAAAAAAAAAAAAAAATAATAATAATAATAGTAATAATATAATAATAATAATAATAATAATAATAATAATAATAATAATAATAATATAATGATTTATTTATTATTATTATTATTATTATTATTATTATTATTATTATTATTATTATTATTTTTATTTTTTATTTTTTTTTTTTTTTTTTTTTTGCTCTATCACAGTCCTCCAATTCGACTGGGTGGTATTTATAGTGTGGGGTTCCGGGTTGCATCCTGCCTCCTTAGGAGGGCCATCACTTTTCTTACTATGTGTTCCGTTTCAAGGATCACACTCTTCTGCATGAGTCCTGGAGCTACTCAGCCTCTAGTTTTTCTAGATTCCTTTTCAGGGATCTTGGGATCGTGCCTAGTGCTCCTATGATTATGGGTACGATTTCCACTGGCATATCCCATATCCTTCTTTTTGTTTCTATTTTCAGATCTTGATACTTATCCATTTTTTTTTTTTTTCCCTCTCTTTCTCTTCAACCTCTGCTGTCCCATGGTATTGCGACATCAATGAGTGATACTTTCTTCTTGACTTTGTCAATCAACGTCACGTCTGGTCTGTTTGCACGTATCACCCTATCCGTTCTGATACCATAGTCCAGAGGATCTTTGCCTGATCGTTTTCTATCACTCCTTCAGTTGGTGCTCGTACCACTTATTACTGCAAGGTAGTTGATGTTTCTTGCACAGGCTCCAGTGGAGGGCTTTTGCCACTGAATCATGCTCTTTTGTACTGGTTCTGTGCAAGTGCCGGGTTCGATTGCTATGTGGTTTATGGTTTCATTTTTCGTATTGCACTTCATACATATGGGAGAGTATGTTATTTCCGTCTATCGTTCTTTGAACATATCTGGTTCTTAGGGCGGGCCTGATCTTGTGACACTGTTATCATTCCTTCAGTTTCCTTCTTTTGTTCTCCCCTCTGTAGCCATTGCCATGTGTCATCGCTGGCTAGTTCTTTAGTCTGTCTCCTGTATTGTCTGTGCATTGGTTTGTTGTGCCAGTCCTCTGTTCCTGTCTGTCATTCTCCTGTTTCTGTATATTTCTGGGTCTTCGTCTACTTTTATTAGTCCTTCTTCCCATGCCACTTTCCTTTAGCCACTCGTCTTCACTGGTTTTTCAAATATTGCCCCAGTGCTCTGCTGTTTTTCGATGTTGACGCAGTCCTCTATACTTAGTAGTCCTCTCCCTCCTTCCTTTCGTGTTTATGTATAGTCTGTCCGTATTTGCTCTTGGGTGTAGTTGCTTTGTGTATGTCATTTGTTTCCGTGTTTTCTGATCTATTGCTGCGGAGTTCTGCCTTCGTCCATTCCACTATTCCTGCGCTGTATCTGATTACTGGCACTGCCCATGTGTTTATGGCTTTATCATATTTCCGGCATTGAGTTTTGACTTGAGTATCGCCTTGAGTCTCTGCATATATTCTTTCCTGATTGTGTCCCCTTACATCTCTTGGTGTTTTATATCTCCTCCTTCCATTATTCCAAGGTATTTGTATCCTGTCTCATCTATGTGATGTTGCTCCCATCTGGTAGCTTTAATCCCTTCAGTTTTCGTTACTTTGCCTTTTTGTATGTTGACTAAGGCGCATTTTTTTCTATTCCAAACTCCATCCTGATGTCCCCAGATACAATCCTTACAGTCTGGATTAGGGTATCTATTTCCTTGATGCTCTTACCATACAGCTTGATGTCGTCCATGAACATCAGATGGTTGATTCTGTTGCCTCCTTTTCTTGAGTTGGTACCCGGCATCCATCTTCTGTAGTATATACTTTTGTCATGGGAATCATGGCTACTACGAAGAGTAGTGGGGACAGTGAGTCGCCCTGGAAGATCCCTCTCCTTATATTAACCTCTGCTAGTCTTATTCCAGAGCTTGTAAGTAATGTATTCCAGTTGCACATTGTATTTTTGAGGAAGGTGATGGTGTTTTCCTCTGCCCCCCATATATTTTAAGGCATTCTATTTAGCCATGTGTGTGGTATCATGTCGAAGGCTTTCTTATAGTCTATCCATGCCATGCTTAGGTTGGTTTTCCTTCTCCTACTGTTCTTCATTACCATTTTGTCTATCAGGAGCTGGTCTTTTGTGCCCCTACACTTCCTTCTGCAGCCTTTCTGTTGGTGGGGGATGGTGTTTGTCTCCTCTAGGTAGTTGTATAGCCTTTCACTGATGATACCTGTTAGTAACTTCCACATTATTGGTAGGCAGTGATAGGCCTGTAGTTACTGGCTATATTTTCCCTTACTCTTGTCTTTTTGTACTAAGGATGTTCTTCCTGTGGTCATCCATTTGGGTGCAGTGAGATTTGAGATACAATGCTGGAGTTGTTCTGCTATTCGTGGGTGTAGGGCCTTGAAGTTTTTGAGCCAGTATCCATGGACTTCATCGGGACCTGGGGCTTTCCAGTTTGGCATTTTCTTGAGTTGGTGTCTGACTGTGTCTGTCGTGATGTCTGTGAATCTTGTTTTATTCTCCCTGTTTCTTCCATCTTGACTTCCTGGAGCCATGTTGCATGTTTGTTGTGTGATACCGGATTGCTCCATATGTTTTCCCAGAGTCTTTTACTTGGTTCGGCTTCAGGAATTTCTGGGTGGTTGTCTTCCCCTCTTAGTTGGCTGTATAGTCTTTTCTGGTTGGTTCCGAATAGTTTGTTCTGTTGGTATCCCTTATTCCTGTTCATGTACCGTTGGATCTTGTGTGCTTTGGCCTTAAGCCTCTGTTTTACATCTTCTATTGTGTTGTTTAGTCCCCTCTCTTGTACTTTGTATTTCTCGTTGAGTTCCTCCCTTGTTTTCTTGCTTCTTAGCTTTTTTCTGCCATCTCTTTCAGTTTACTCAAGTCAGATCTCATCACCATGATTTGCTTTTCCAGGCGCCTTTTTCCAAGAGGTTGCTGTTTTGGTTTCTGTTGGGTTGGTTGTGACGGTGGTGTTGGTGTTCGAATCCCCATCAGTTCTGCTACTAATCTTGCTCCTGCATATGTCAAGTTATTTGTTTCTGTGATACTGGTGGTGTGTATTAGGCCCATTATTTCATTGACCTCACTTGTTTTCTCCCTTAATTTCTTGGTGTTGTAGGCTTTCATGGAGGGGATCTTTGTTCTCTCTGTATCTGGCTCCATCCATTGGATGGTCTTTTCTACCCATTCCGTCCTCTCTGTTACTTCGTCGGTGTTTCTTCGTGTGTCGTTGTTTGATACCTCATCCTCCCTGTCGTCTTCTGTGCATCGTCTCTCAGTTCGTCTTCGTGTAATTCGTTGTCGTGTGACATTCCCTTTCCAGTTCTTCTCTTTCTGTTGGGAGAGCCAGTTCTTTTTCTTTATGTTCCTACTTGGTCTGCCAGCCTCTGCTCTGTTTGGGGGTGTTATTCCTCTCATTCCAGATGTTGACCAATCTTCTTCTATATCCTCTCTCCGTCGGGTTGCTTCTGATGTAGCATCTCCATATTTCATTATTTTCTTCTCATGTCCATTTCTTCCTTTTCCTCTGTAGCTCCAATCTCAGGCTGTTGATTACTGTCGTTGTGGTGATCAGTTGCTGGATGACGACCTCCAAGTACTGACGTCCTTCCCCTACATTGGGTTGAATACTGGTTGCCGGACGAAGCTCCTCTGTTGCCAGAGGTTCCATTAACGTCGTTGTCGTTTATTCCTTCATTCTTTCCATCATTGCTGAGTTTTGCTATTACCCATAGCTGGACCCTACCCCATCAGGGATAGGTAACTCATTTACAGCTGAGTAGACTGAGGAAATTATGGTAAAGATCCTTTCCCAAGGAATCAACGCCTAGGAGAGCGGTCACCCATCCAACGACTGACCAGCACCAATGTTGCTTAACTTGACTTAAGTCTATTGACGACCTAACCCATCCCCCTCCACGGCGCACATATTATTATTATTATTATTATTATTATTTTATTATTATTATTATTATTATTATTATTATCAAAGTGCCCTCTTGAAATGCACCTTTGACGTAATAAAACGTTCATAAATAAGGCGTCAGTTAAGCTATTTATTTATGAAACATTTCTGTGATTTTGACAAAATATCTTCCTTCTCAAAGCTCTTGCGGTTCGAATTTTCCAAATGTTATTATTCTATTGTTTTAGTTTTTCCTGACATGAAAGTCTAGAATATAATCAAGACGAAAAAGCCATAGCAACCGTTCCTATGAAGACCAATATATATATATATATATATATATAATATATATATATATATATATATATATATATATATATATATAGATATATAGATATATATATATATATATATATATATATATATATATATATATATATATCTATATATATATCTATATATAGATATATATATATAGATATATATATACCTATATATATATATATATATATATATATATTATATATATATATATCTATATATAGATATATATAGATATTATATATATATATATAGATATATAGATATATATATCTATATCTTTATATCATATATAGATATATATATATATATATATATATATATATATATATATATATAGATATAAAGATATAGATATATATATATATATATATATATATATATATATATATATATATATATATATATATATAAAGATATAGATATATATATATATATATCTATCTATATATATATATATATATATATATATATATACATATATAGATATAGATATATATATATAGATATATATATAATATATATATATATATATATATATATATATATATATATATATATATATATATACTTTAAACACTGGTTGGGTAATGGTGATTTCATTGTCTTGCGTACTATATCATAATGAAACTGAATCACGTCTGGCCCGATGAGCTATCTTCATAGACGCGAGCATAAGCTTCATTGCACCCTAGTCTTTAAAATGTTACAATTCTGTTTTCGTTTTCCGTAAAAGAAAACAATTAAGATGGCTTTGTCTGTCCGTCCGCACTTTTTCTGTCCGCCCTCAGATCGTATATAGAAAAAAAATTAATAAAATAAAACACTGAGGCTAGAGGGCTGCAAACTGTTATGTTGATCACCCACCCTCCAATCATCAAAGTTACCAAATTGCAGCCCCCTAGTGTCAATAGTTTTTTTTTTTCCTTTATTTTTTTATTGAAAGGTTAACGCTAGCCATGGTTGTGCGTCTGACAATGCTATACCACAGGCCACCACCGAATGATGGCTGCAAGTTTCATGGCCCGTGGATCATACAGCAGGATACGCTGTACAGAAAACTTGATAGCGCAGAAGTTTCGCATTTTTCACTCATTTTTTTTTTTTTCGGAAAAAATATGGTTTGTCGTGAATGGCGGCGTTGACGGTACAAAAGCCCAATATCTGACTCACGGTTTATCACGGAATCAAGGAAATTTGCATTTTATCGAACTGGCAATTGAAGTGTAGTTTAATTGTTTTCTTTCATTCCTGTCATTCCAATTCATTTTACATCCCCTGGCAATTTCGTCCGTAATCTTGCAAACCAGAGACCTGAACGAGTTAAACGTTCCATTGAATGAGTTTTGAATGAAATGAAAAGGTATTATTTATTGCACCAATGACATTCAAGACATGCACACACTTCTTGTTAAGAAATTGCATGTTTATCTAATGCAGCAAAAAATAATAAATGATCACAAGTGCAAATCTTTCATCAGAAACATGTCAAGAACATGCAATAAAGGATTGAGTAAATTTATTTGCATTAAAGTAACTCACCCTGCAGGCACTGTAGCTGTCAAATAAAAGGGGAAATATTGCTTTACGAATCGGATGGATAACGTTGTGTCACGATGACAGGAATCTTACAGCAAATCCGCGAAGATACTCGCATATTACTTATTTGCTTAAATCTTAGAACATTGAGACAATCTTGCTTAATCATAACTAGGAAAGGTCTATTTTTCTAATATAATAATTTCCGTATCAAAAATGTTATAAAGGGGAATGCAAATTTTGGCAGGTTTCCTATTGTAAGGGAAGAAAGTATACTATAGTAGATTCACATCAACCGTGCATTTGGTGTCTAGGCCCGTCCCTTATGATGCTCCTGATTGGCTATTGATGAGCCAATGACAGGGCTAGAAACTCTCAGACTCTCGAGAGACTAAGAGTTTCCAGCCCCGTGATTGGCTTATCAATAGCCAATCAGGAGCGTCGTAAGGGACCGGCCTAGACATAAAATGCACGGTTGATGTGAATCTACTATAGCAAAACCTATGTTTTTACGTATCATTTCCTACCCATAACAATAAGTTAACTTCTGGAGTTCTCCAAGCTTTTTTAATACGCACTTAACCCCAAAGGAA
>NC_061101.1:13795635-13798135 GCF_015104395.2 Macrobrachium nipponense | reverse complement strand
CTTTTTCACTTCACCCTATTACCTCAAATCTTCGAATCATATCCCAACCGTGAAATTCAAGACTGAATTTGCGTAAGTGGGCGTATCATAAGAGAGTAATATCACCCAAATTCATATTTCCATGGACAACCAGTAATCAGTTCATCCAGTCAAGCATTATGTATACAGAAATTTATAGTTTTTTGTGGAATATATATATATATATATATATATATATATATATATATATATATATATATATATATATATATATTATATATATATATAGAAGCACCCGAGCATGACCAATAGGCCTGGTGCTTGATTCTTAAAACAGACCTCTGGTTATTCCTGACAAGATAAAAAGTCCTAAGAGAGAGAGAGAGAGAGAGAGAGAGAGAGAGAGAGAGAGAGAGAGAGAGAGAGAGCAAACAGGAGATACTCGAATTAAAATAATGCTCGCCAAGCATATTCACACTCGGATCGTATGGACAAGAATAGTCTCACTTATGACTTATGCACAAAAAAAAAAAGTGGAAACCTACGAAAATACTTGTTTGGTGCGACCTTGAACGCAATTCCACATGTAAAAATTTGCACAATTGAGAAATTCGATGAAATTATTGACTAACAAGCTGGAAAATATATTTCCTTGATTCTTGAAATAGGCCTAACCATGTAACCAATGGTGAAAGCGCATATAACTTGGATTTGTCTTTTTTTTTTTACACCAACTTGTGTCTTATTTATATTTCATTTCATCAGATGTTAAACTTCTCTGTGCTTTATCAAAAGAAATCATAATAACTTTCGATATAACGCTATAAAAGTAGAAAGTTAATTTACAAGTATTAGCCAATGCTTATGCACTCGGTTCCTGCTGCCACTCTATAGTGAACACTTGATATCACACTTTGAGAGCGACAGATGTTTCTTTAGGGATTTTTTTTTTCTTTTAATAAACAATAATTGAACTAACATTGATAATTCACTGGGGAAATATTTTCTGCGCTTATACAGTTAATCACTGATATGTATTATCAGATAAATAGGTTGAGAATAATTGGAATAAAATATACTAACAGGCAACCCCACGAGTTTCTAAAGAAGTACGATCAATTCTGAGATTTGTCGCTTCACGATGGAAGAAAGAGAATATGTAAGGAGGTGCAGTAAACGGAATGAAAGGGGTTGTAGCCATAGTAGAGTCACATCAACCGTGCATCCGATATCTAGAACAGTCCCTTTCGACGCTCCTGATTGGCTGTTGATAAGCCAATCACAGGGCTGGAAACTCCCAGTCTCTCTCGAGAGTTCACATAGGTAAGGTGTATGTTCCACCTCTCCTGTGGAATTCGTCTCTCAGGAGAGGTAGAACTTACATCCAGCCGATGTGAACTCTCGAGAGAGACTGAGAGTTTCCAGCCTTGTGATTGGCTTATCAACAGCCAATGAGGAGGGTCGTGAGGGACTGGCCTAGACGTCAAATGCATGGTAGATGTGAATCTACTGTAGGAACCGAAGGTGAGCTGCCAAGATTCTTAGGTAATACCTACAGCGCGCTGGCGCCCTAAGGAGCTCATTCTAGTAGGTCTGGGTCTTCAAACTCGTGAACGAATGACAGATATCCACGACCTTGAGCGGCTGTTATTCACGCGATTGTGTTTACATAACCCCCTGGAATGGCTCTGTCGTGCCTTCGTGTTTTGAAGACTCCTTTAATAATCAGCCTTCCCCTATTTGGACTGATGTCATCTTCATTAGGTTTTGTCGTAGGAGCTTAATTAAAGGGAGGCTCACATTCCAGTTGTGGAGCTCACTGACGCTATCTGCCAGTTCCATTCCCTTTTAATTAAATCAGTGGCACATTCAAATAATTCACAACTCCTTCCTAAGATCCTCAAAACACCATTTTTCTGTCAAATGATCATATCGGTTCGATCTGTGTTCTTCTCTTTGCAATCGACGTATTTCGAATAAAAAGTGTTTTGAAGAAATTTATTTTTAGGAATCCTTTCCCTTAATTACCTCTCTCTCTCTCTCTCTCTCTCTCTCTCTCTCTCTCTCTCTCTCTCTCTCTCTCTCTCTCTTGGTATTTTTTCCTTGGTTGCTAGCTTCCTTGTTTGTCAGATAATGTTAGGTAGTTCCATATCCCTTCCTTCCCTTACTCCTTGTTTTGTGAGTGAATATTGAGGGTTAGAACTCATCCAACCATTTATTTTGATTGGTTAGCCATCATACCACTGAGTGGAATGTCAGAGAGTCGTATCGATGGCCACCTCGCTCGGATCATGGTACCACTTTCAGCCATAATTATACAAATTTATTCGCAGCTGGAAAAAATGAAAAATTACGAGCATAATCTGATATCCACGTCAATTATTCAGAACAGTTAAATCCAATATATCATTAATTTACGTATAGACGCTTTTTAAATTTAATATAACCTAACACTCCGTTCCTGACTGGTACGTACTATCCGTCCGGGGACGGGAAGCGAACTGAGGCAAAAAAAGAAAAA
>NC_061101.1:13783135-13790635 GCF_015104395.2 Macrobrachium nipponense | reverse complement strand
CCCACATATTTCCCCACCTTACATTTAGGGCAAGTATATAAATAAACGACATTGATGACTTCCAATGTCGTTTATTTATATACTTGGCCTAAATGTAAGGTGGGGAAATACGTGGGGGCTTTCTCGTCGCCTACTAAAAGTCAGAATTGATTGTCATCGGGGAGTTAGTTACAGAACAGGCAATAAATTAACTAATCCTGAATTTTCTAATGTACGTGATCATGCCGAAAAATGTAAACAACATATTGAATATAAACATTTTAAAATTCTCTCCACAGCCACCTCACCTCATCAATTAGCAATAAGCGGAATCGTTATATATTAGAAGCTTGTTCCTTCGTTAAACAAGCAAACTACCTCCACTACACTGTACCTGTCTTGAGTGTGCCCCTGTCTCTGTTTTTTATGTCATTAGGTCCTTGGTTCCCGTCCTGAAAGGTAGCGGTCTATTTCTTTCATTCTGTCTGTTGCATTTATTATTTTTTTTAAAGTGTAATTGTAAATTTCTTAATTCTTAAGTCTTTGTAATATTTCATATATTATAATTACGTTTTTCAGCTTTGAAAATGAGGCTGTGTCCTCGAAACGTCAACGTCAGCATGTTTAATAAAATGGACAATTACTAGTACATGACGTCTCCTTCAGCTCCTTGTTGTATATATATATATATATATATATATATATATATATATATATATATATATATATATATATTATATATATATATATATAATATATATATATATGTATATATATGATGTTCATATATGAGAAAGTTCAAAAAATTACTCCTGAGAGGGCATACTGTAATGTGATAACACACACATATTAATATATACAATATATATATATATATATATATATATATATATATATATATATATATATATATATATATATATATATATATATATATGATGTTTATACATTTCTATGAGAAAGTCCAAAAAAATTACTCCTCAGAGGGCATACTGTACTGTTGTAATAACACATACACATACACACACAATACATACACACACACACACACACACATATAATATATATATATATATATATATATATATATATATATATATATATATATTATACATATGTGTGTGTGTGTGTGTGTGTGTGTGTGTGTGGGTGGGTGGGTGTGTGTGTGTGTAGTTGTAGTACATGCATCCTCCAATGTACAAAGTGAATTCATTGAAACTTTAGGCAAAAAAATGGGAGCAAGAAGTACGGAGGCCGAAACTTCCATAGTACATTTAGGATTCCGTTTGTTTAGGGCGATACGCCTAAAACGCCTGAGGAGGAGGAGGAGGAGGAGGAGGAGGAGGAGGAGGAGGAGGAGGAGAGGAGGAGGAAGAAGTGGAAACGAGACGATGATTTTCCCTCCTCGTCGTATACTACAGTTTGAGGGAACTGGAGTGACGAGAAATAACTTTTTGTGGCTGAATAATCGGTGGCTAATGGTGTGACAGTTAATCTTCGATCTTCAGTCTAAGCCTCTATAATCTAGGAAATGAGTTCGTGAGAGAGAGAGAGAGAGAGAGAGAGAGAGAGAGAGAGAGAGGGAGACTTTTTGGCAGAGAGACGAGAGAGAGAGAGAGAGAGAGAGAGAGATTCTTAACCTTACTTCACAGTTAACTTTCTATCATACTTTACGGTACTTTTAAATCTAAAACACTCTATTTATGATATAGGATCGTGTCTTGTTTAAAAATGGAAATAAAACTAATCAAAATTAAATTTATTGGCCCATCTGAGGCCGTTTTTTTTTAAATAGTTTGTAAGCAAATACGTTAATATACCAATGTATAAAGAACCCCTGACAGTTTCTACTTAAATATAAAACTTGACTATCCCTTGAAGAGGATTAAACGATGCCATATTATTAATATCTATCCTCTGGTTCTGTTCAGTTAGGATTAAAAACGATTCGTAATTGATGTCCTTTTGGACGTTCAAGATAAATATATGTTTTATTCATGAGAAAGCGTGAATCAACATTGATTGCGTCCCTTTAAATGTATATGGTCTGGTATCAATTTTATTTATGTACATAACTATTAATATGATTCAGTGGCTATTTAATTTGTTTGAGTATTTTTGTGTTTATGAGGCGCATTTTAAACGGATTGTATAATTCGTGATGTTATTTAGTTTTCTATAATTGTCGCATAATTTTATGCCTGTTTTACTTACATACATTTTTATTACCATGTTTTCTATAAATGAATGAACTAAAGTGTCAAGGAAAAACTTCGGAAGTCGTCTATCAATAAACTGATGACTAAAATCTTCAAGTCATGAAAAGGTTTGACAATGGCAGACCTATCCTCGATGCTAAGGTGCCAAGGAAAAACATGAAGTTTTTTTATTAAACAATTGATGACTAAAATCTTCGAGAATGAAAAAAATAAACAATTGCTTAGACCCCAGGAAAAATACAAAAGTAAAAAAAAATAAAGTAAAATAAAATGTAAAAAAAAAAAAAAGGAAAAAGTTTGACGATGGCAGGCCTGTCCTGAATGCTAATGGTAATTCTTGTACTCGTCGCTATAATTTTCAAATGTAGGTTACGAAATATTATTTTGCGTGTGTATTTGCATTTTCGTGGATAATTCTCAAATTCTTGTCAAAATAATTCGGATCACCTGAAGAAAAGCGACCCCAACACACACTGGGGTCGCTTTTCTTCAGGTGGAAAATATTGGGGTCGCTTTTCTTAAGGTGAGGAATTAACAGGGGTTACAGTAAGGCCGTGGCGGAACGGCACTTCGCGCCTTATCTGCATATTTAAAGATTCTTGGCAAGCTCGGTATGTTCTGGCAAGAGGTAATGTTGCGCTGCACGCACTAGCCACAGGGGTTACAGTAGGTTTGATTATTTGTGTACTGAAATTGCAAGACAATACGCTTTTAATTAACTATTGATTGTTTGTCTAAATTTGTGTTTTTAACAAATGTTTAATTGAGTAGTTTTTAATGAATATATATCTATATTTTTTCTCCTTTTTTCTATAATATTATGAGCTAAAGTGGGTCACCTGAAGATTGGAGACACCAACAAGCAGGGGTCGTTTATCTTCAGGTGGAAAATATTGGGGTCACTTTCCTTCAGGAGGAAAATATTGCGGTCGATTTTCTTCAGGAAAGGTATCAGGGTCGCTAATCTTCAGGTGATCCAATAATTCTAGAACTGATGAGGAATTTTTATTTTCAGGGTGGAAAGTGAGATGGAAGAAGGTGAATATGAACGGAGGTACAGTAAAAGGAATAAAAGAGGTTCGAGCTAGGGGCCGAAGGGAGGCTGCGAAGACCGTTAAGTAATGCATACAGTGCATCACGTGAGGTGCACTGACGGCACCAGGTAACGGTTTAATCGGCAAACCAAAAGTAAAGTCAGACGTTTCTTGTAAAACTAATATGTGAAAATGACATTTATTTCTTTCAACTTTATATCCCATACAGTGCAATAAACTAACAATCAGTTATAGGTGGAATGTAGGTATTTGAATGCCCCATCCTCCCCCTTTGACCCCCTACTTACACATTCATCATTGATGATTAAGAAAATTGTGCACTGTTGCATGTATTGCCAAGATCTCACATTTTGTCACCATTTGTATAACACCCGCGAAATAGCTATTCCATATGGATATCGATACGGTCAATAGTATGTAAAATGTTTGCATTTGAATATCAATGAATGAAGTGTTCATTAATTCTTTTTACAATAAAACATTCAGACTTTTTGATTTGAATCTTTCTCATTCGATTTATCTATCATCTCTTTGTATATCTCAGACTTCTAACTTACTTTCACGATTACATCTTATGAGCTCAGCCCCTCGACCGGAGGGAATAGTCGGACTTGATACATAAATAGCGAATCAATCATTCAAAGAAGCAAACACTTCAAAGCCAGTTCAAATGAAACGTTTCTGTCCATTCTCTGACACAGGAAGGAAAAGGTCACTCCCTCCATCACATAAATCACGTAAGGCAAACCCAATCTTGTCTGTTTTACGAATCCAGGGCACAGCTCGGACATTATTGTGTCTCGTGCTGGCATAACACAGCCTCATTATAAGTAACGACGCACTTGGTTGAATCTGAAAGCAGCTGTAAATCTCGATGGTCTTTCAGGCTAAAAAAAAAAAAAATTAAATAAAAAGAAGTAAAAGTACGAAAATACTGCAGTGCAAACACCGTTGTTTCCCTGTTCTGCAACAAATGGTAAGACCTTGAAAGACATAACACATCGTTCCTAATATGACGGAGTATCGCTTGCAGAAGGGAAAAAGAGATATTTACTCTCGCCATTGTAAGAGAAACGTTTCCTGGAAACGTTTCTCTCGCGATAACTATCACCTTTCCTCTTCTTTTTTTTCTATCGAACACTACTTCGACTTAATGGTCACGACGATGTTGATACGACTTTGGATTTTAAGCCTGAAGTTGATTTCTTTCCCTTATTTCGCCCTTTCTTGCTTAATTTTCTTTTCAACTTTCAAACTCAGATTCTTGACAAAGCGGAATTCTGTGTATGTTGCATCAGATTCCTGACAAAGCGAATTCTGTGTACGTTACTTTAGATTCCTAACAAAGGGGAATTCTGTGTGTATTTTAACTCAGAGTCCTGAACAAGTGGAATTTTAATGATAGCCATCTCAATATACAGGATGTCCATAAAGTCCCAATACCATTCTGGGCTGTAAATACTTGTAATGGTACTGGGACTTTATGGACAGTCTAACTTTCCTGTACATTTTATATTCCAATCCCTCTTTTGTCTCTTCCTTATTACCCTTATGGCTATATATATTAACGTATGTATGAACAAGTCTCAGGAAATGCCTTATCAAGATGTAAGAGATGGATTAAGAATTATTTCCAGAAGCCAACTGCATACTTCTGCAAAGCCCTTGCAAACTCAAACTTCGATTTCAACCTCAGAAGTTTCTGTGCAAGATGTCATGCGTGTAAAGCAAACAGAGGCTCACAGGGTACATTTACCACGAGGAAATCTTTATCGTAAGTTGGGTTGCGGTGTGTGTGTGTATATATACATACATACATATATATATAATATATATATATATATATATATATATATATATATATATATAATATTTACGTAAATGTGTATGTATAGTATGATATATATATATATATATATATATATATATATATATATATATATATATATATATATATATATATATACACATACACACACAACACACACACACACACATATATATATAATATATATATATATACTATATATATATATATATATATATATATATATATATATGTATAACAGAATCACGAAAGTTAGGAACGTGATAAATCCATAAATATAGATAAATGCCACGTTATTTTTCCTTCGTGGCATTTATCTTTATTTATATATATATTATATATATAATATATAATATATATATATGATATATTATATATAATTACTTAGTTAATACATGTATATTATATATAATATATATTATTAATATATATAATATATATTATATATATATATTATACCAAATTGCACCTAAGCCGCCAAGTAATTTTATTCTAAGGACTGACGTTCTCCTTCAATAATCTTGGATGTTCATATTTGCTGATAACCACTGTATAACGAACAGAGTTATAAAAAAAATTAACCACACAAAGATCTCCTGAAGTATTCATACGTTAAGTATTATTCGGCCGATTCCAGAAACTAAACTAAAAAGCGATCGTCTGTTTAAAAAATTCCATATTTTAAAACGCATAACAATCTAGCCAGAAAAAAATAGAAAAAAAAAGAATCAGGATAAATTAGTCTGAGCAAAGAGGTCAACTAGATAAAAGCGTTTGTGATGCAGTCGTTAAAAGCCTTTCACGAATAACTGACGCTTTGTCGTTTTTCAGTATCTAATTTCCCCATTTTCAGTCTTTCACGTCTGTTTTGTAAGTTGTTTTTTTTTTTTCAGGTAATCGTCAGTGAGGTTGATGTTATCTGTGTCTGAAGAGATACTCAAGAGTAAAGCCAATTATTATTATTACGCAAAGTGTCTTTTTTCTGTGGATATGTTCAGACTTCTAAAATATGAAAACGTTGATCATTATTGCAAATAAAAGAACATTATAGAAAACTGCTGACATGGTTTTTCTGTCCGCCCTTAAATCTTAAAAACTACTGAGGCTAGAGGGCTGCAAATGAGTATGTTGATCACCCACCCTCCAATCATCAAACATCCAAATTTCAAGCATCTAACCTCAGTAGCCTTTATTTCATTTCAGGTTGAAATTAGCCTTAATCATGTGGCTGGCAACGCTCTGAAGACAGGCTATCACCGGGCCGTAGCTGAAAGCGTCATGGGCCGCGGCTCATATTTTCGGTGGCCTTCATTATACGCTGTACAGAAAACTTTCTTCGGCGCATTTTATACTTGTTTACTATAATGCTTTCTGACTTTCATAAGTACAATTTATTATTACTAGTTAGCCCTGAAAGTGCTACATGGCATTACACGGAATTACAAATATCAACAGAGATACAGAAAAAGAAACCTGCAAAAAAGTTATTGTAAAAAATAAGTCGACATACTTTTCAGGATATCTATACATGGAAATAATATAAACTATAAACGTTTTAATTCTTCATGGAATAATTATTTGTAAAAGTGATCTAACCTCAGGGACTGTAGTAGGTTGGTTATATAAGCAAAAGCATAAAATCCCTCACTACCCATGTATCTCTAACAGCTGAATTGCATTAAAGCAAATGTAGTACTCGAATGCCCACTGGTCATTATATAATGTAGATAAAAATTATTATCAGTGAAGTGAGGCATCCCCCCTTCCACCGGTATTTTATGAAACACTCTTGCAGAAAATAATTCATTAAGATAAACAAATAAATCGCAAGTGAGTAGCCCAATACTCAGCTCTGTGTTATTCCGATCGAATATTCATATTTCACAAAGAATAAAGGAAGATCTAGGTCAATGATTTAAAGCTGTCTAGATGGACGTAGTCCACGAGGAACCATTCCTAAAGCTAACAAGCAAATAAATCAATCAATCAATAATTAAATAAATGATAAATTCATTTCATGCGATCTGCCTTAAATATACCTTGTGGGATAGGATAAAATCTTATGGGCAAGACAGAATATCTTCGATAAAAATTGTATGTGAGCAACTTTTTTTCCTCCTTAATCAGGATAGGAAGATTAAGCATTTTACGTAATCGCGATTGCTTACGGAATGCAATGAGGTTGGATATGACGTATACGTAAGATGACCAAGAAACGGACTAAAATAATGGTGAAAAGAATCCAATTCGTGTAAAACGAATGTTTGGAGAGAGGAGCAATCTCAGCTATACTATATATTTTGGCAGTAATCAAAAGGCCGACCGTTAGGAAATGTGTAATCGTTCGACACCACAATGCTCCTTCGCACCGATAAAGGAATTTGAATAATAAAAGATAAAAAAAAAAGGCATTTGAAAC
>NC_061101.1:13765635-13773135 GCF_015104395.2 Macrobrachium nipponense | reverse complement strand
GAGAGAGAGAGAGAGAGAGAGAGAGAGAGAGAGAGAGAGAGAGAGAGAGAGAGAGAGGACTTAATCATGCCCAAGAGGGCACATCATCAAGTTGACGAAAGGTATAACCCTGAACAAAAGTGATACTTTTACCATGGCGGTTTTTTTATCTCCAGTTTGCCAGAAAGTCAAATTGACGGTACTACATTTTTAATGTTTAATTCAGAGGAAGTGATTGGTTTGTTTTACGAGGCTCTGGATGTCAAGCGAAGCCCTGGGGCACTTCTGGCCATTCAGTGGTTAAGGTGAAAAGAGAGAGAGAGAGAGAGAGAGAGAGAGAGAGAGAGGAGAGAGAGAGAGAGAGAGAGAGAGAGAGAGAGAGAGAGGAGAGAGAGAGAGAGAGAAAGTTAGAGTGGTTGGACATCAAGGATGTGGGAAGAGAGCTAAAGTAAAAGGTTAAGAAGTATTGTAGATAGAGGGGGCTGAAGGCACACTGCAAACAAACTAGAGTTATGCCTACAATGCCCCACATAAGGTATACTGACCTCACTACCTTGTTAGAGGGGAGAAAGTGGCCGATTTGAACGAGGGTCCTCCGCGAAAGATGGAATGAAGATAACATACAGAATCGACCTAGTTTCACGTTACTTTCCACGTAGTGATTATGGATGTGGCGTATTACCTCTGAACGTTCATGCAAAATACTCCTCCTCCCATTATGAAAAGTAGGTCTGAATTATTCATAGCCTTTTGTGGTGGTGTTCCCTTTTCACTTCTGAATTTCTCTTAAGCGACGCATCCTCCCCACCCTTAACCTCTCTTATTTTCTCAGTAATCCTTAATCAAAACACTCGCTCGAGCAACACATTGTAACTGACGCTGAGCTCGGCGTAAACACCGTCAGAAGAAAGATTTCTTTCTCGTTGACCAAGTCCTCGTTGATCTTCTTGTTCGTCATTATTTTCAAGTTCCAGGTTACAGAAACTTGAATCAGAGAAAGATTTATAAATAAAGTTACCAAATGTGTTTCTATCATAAACAAAGTTCTTGTTGAGCTTCTCGCTTTCGTCATTATTTTCAAGTTCCAGGTTACAGGAACTTGAAACAGAGAAAGATTTGTAAATAAAGTTACCAAATGTGTTTCTATATTAAACACAGTTCTCGTTGATCTTCTCGCTTTCGTCATTATTTTCAAGTTCCAGGTTACAGGTACTTGACTCAGAGAAAGGTTTATAGTTCGCGTTACCAAATGTGCCTCCGTCATAAATAATTGGGTGCTTTGTTTTGATCTCGTAAGGTGACTCCAGGGATTTCAGGTTACCTTAAAGTTAACAGTTAAATCATCAGGTAGCTGTAAATACGATCCATAGAGATGAGATGGTTCCAGGGAACGTGTCGTCTATATGTCATCGGGTTTCTTCATAATTAAGGTGGGGATTTTATACTGTTTTTCGTGAGCTTTATTCATTTCTTTTAGGGAGTTATATGCTTTTCATTTTGGGAGATTTATACTTTCCCTTTTTTGGGAGCTTTATATTCTATACTTCTTGAATTTTATACTTTACTTTTTGGGAGCTTTATGTTCTCCACTTCGTGGGTTTTATACTTTACTTTTTGGGAGCTTTATTTTATCTACTTCGTGAGTTTTATACTTATTTTTTGTGAGCTTTATATTGCCTTCGAAAGTTTTATACTTTAATTTTTTGGAGTTTTATATTCTCCTCTTCGTGAGTCTTATACTTTACTTTTTTGGAGTTTTATATTCTCCTCTTCGTGAGTTTGATACTTATTTTTTGGGAGCTTTATATTTTCCTCTTCTTGAGGTTTATACCTTACTTTTTGGGAGCTTTATATTTTCATCTTCTTGAGGTTTATACTTTACATTTTGGCAGATTTATTTAATTCTCACCCCTTTCGTTGAGTTTTTATTTTAACTTTTACTTTTTGGTATTTTTCATTCTTTCCTCCTATTTGTGAGTTTTATGCTTTTGTTTTTAGGAGCTTTATATTCTCCACTTCGTGAGTTTTATACTTTACTTTTTGGAGCTTTATATTCTCCTCTTTGTGAGTTTTATACTTTACCTTTTGGTAGTTTTATATTCTCCTCTTTGTGAGTTTTATACTTTAGTTTTTAGGAGCTTTATATTCTCCACTTCGTGAGTTTTATACTTTACTTTTTGGGAACTTTATATTCTCCACTTCGTGAGTTTTATTCTTTTCTCTTCGGGAGCTTTATATTCTCCACTTCGTGAGTTTTATACTTTACTTTTTGGGAACTTTATATTCTCCTCCTCTTGAGTTTTATTCTTTACTCTTTGGAAGCTTTATATTCTCCTCTTCGTAAGTTTTATTCTTTCTTTTTCGTGAGTTTTATTCCTTCGTTTTCGGGAGGTTTGTATTCTCCTAGGTAGAAGATTTATACTTTTCTTTTAGGGAATTTTATGCTTTTATTTATTTGTTCATGTATTTATTCATATATATATTTATTTATTTATTTTGAGTTTTTTACTTTCCTTTTCGGCCCTTTCACAGAACAGTGTTCCTCTGTTACACCAAGAATGAGAAGAAACACAACGGAAAAGGGTGACTAATAAAAGACATGAAGTCTGCTTATTGTTCTTTGGTTTTATTATAACGGCGAAAGAGAAGGAATAACACAGAGAGAACACATAATTAAAAAAGGTTTTCATTATGGAACACAAGATCCACTCTCGTGCATTGTTCAACGCACTTAATCAAAATCTGCAATTATCAAATTCTAATTCTGTTAGAAATTTACCGTGCTCATATTGATAACACAATTCTCTCTCTCTCTCTGCAAAGTCGTATTTTCTATTTATTTCGTAGCTGAAAGCGTTTGACCTTTGCTGTGCATTCAATCAGATTTGCTCTGTGGCTCAATCTTGCAACACAACATTAGAATTCGTACTTTTTTTGTTTATCTTGTGATCTGTTGTATCTCTGGCACAATCTTTAATAACTACGAAGCAACTTGTTTTTATGATTACTGGGAAAATCAAACCAGTTCCACAGAAATTCAAAAGATCTGATATTTTAAACTTTATAAAAAAAAAAAACAGACCTCCCCGTAGGTGGGTAAGAAGACCATCAGTGCCCCCATGTGGTGCACTGCAGGCGTTGCTAAGGGTTGTTTGCAACGTCCCTTGGGTCCATAGTTGCACCCACCTTTTACAACCTTTTACTTTACCTCCTTTCATACTGCAACCCCTTCTTTCAAACCTTAAGCTCTGAGTGCCTGAAGTACCCCAGTGCTTCGCCCAAAAAGCCAGATTTTCGTAAACCAATTACAATTTTTTTTTCTGTAATTTTCTCTTGAAATCCTCTACGACGTAATAAGAGGAATATAAATCTAACGAAGTAAGGTGGATGTCATAATTCTTACATGAATATTCCACCCTGGCTCTCATTATTATTAACATTAGGCTCGAGAGTCGCATGAAATTGACTTTCAAAGGAGATATGACATTAACAAGATTTCATCTTTATTGCATATATAATATATATATATATATAGTATTATATATATATATATATTATATCTATATATATATATATAGATATCTAATATATATATAATATATATATATTTATCTAATATTATATATAAGAGTATAGATATGATATATATATATAGATATATATATATATATATATATATAATTGTATATATATAGAATATATAGATATATATAGAGATATATAGTTATATATAGAGATTATAAATAAGTTCTTAATATATATTATATATCATAGTCTTTGTGTTAATATTATATATATTTCGTATATCTATAATATAATTATCATTTGAGTGATATATTAAACGCCTATTATATATGGAGAATATATGTATATTTCATATTAGTGTATATTCACGGTTATAACGTATATAATGTAATATATAGTTTTTTGCTGTATATATATGAAATCTTTGTTATGATATATCTGTATATATATATATGTATATATATAGATATAGATTTATATACTTGAATTCTAATATTATTTGTATATATATAATATATATAGTGAAGTTGTGTATTGAATTACTATTTTAGTATATATATATATATATATCATAATCCTGACTTTTTTGTACTATTTAGATACTATATATATGTGATATATATATATATAATAATTCTAACTATATATTGTTATATAATATATAGATATAGATTAGATATAGATATATAATATAATAGAGATATATATATATATATAATATATATATATATATATATATATATATACTATATTAATATTAGCGTGTTAATATCATATAATATATATTATATAAGCATTATATAACTATATTGGTTGAATTATATATTTTTATAGTATGTTATATAACTATATATATTACTGATGTATTTATATTGATGTATATTAATGCAAATTTATTATTTATTATATTGAATCTTTTGTATATCTATATAGTATATATATATATATATATATATATATATATAAATATTAGAATATAGATATAATGTATATATTATATTATATTAATAATAATATTATATATTATATATATATGATATATATATAATATATATATTGATATAGTAGTATAATATATATATATATATATATATCTATATAGATATATATATATACTATACTAGATATTTATATATATATATATATTAATTATATGATATATATATATAGATACTATATATAATATATATATATATATATATATATATATATATATATATATATATATACGAATAAGGATTATATATATATAATACTATATAATATATTAATATAATTATAGATATTATATATATATATATATATATACATATTGGCGCACCCATATGCGTAAACGGATTCGCGAACATGTAATTGTGATGAATGTGTGCCTGGATTATGACTCAATTGGTTTAATATGAATTGCGTATGTGCAGTGATTTTAGATATAATATTTAATTTTCATTTAATAAGAAATACGCATATACAGTGATTTCATATATAACAGTTTAATTTCATTTGAAAAGAAATTTCAGATATAATAGTTTAATTTCAGATATAACAGTTTAATTTCGTTTGATAAGAAATCAGATATGAAAGTTGAATTTCATTTAATAAGAAATCCGTATATACAGTGATTTGAGATATAAGTTGAATTTTATATAATAAGAAATCCGTATATACAGTGATTTCAGATATAATAGTTTAATTTCATTCAATAAGAAAACCGTTTATGTAGTGACTTAAAATATAATAGTTTAATTTCTTTTAATAAGAAATCCGTATAGGCAGTGATTTCATATATGAAAGTTGAATTTCATTTAATAAGAAATCCGTATAAGCAGTGATATCAGATATAATATTTTAATGTCGTTTAATAAGAAATTCGTATATACAGTGATTTCATACATAACAGTTTAATTTCATTTAATAAGAAACCCGCATATGCAGTGATTTCAGATGTAATATAGTCTGGAAACTGTTCGTGTTTTCAAAATGCTTTGGTCACTTTCTAATTGGATAAAGAAAGAGATTATACGTTTGTCAGGAGACCTGAGTGAAGGTTAAATGAAAAAAGCTACACTTAATGAGATACTACTAGATTTATGAGTAAGGCTACAAGGAAGTGAACGTTATGTATTCATGACATGGATATTGCCCCTCTGCAGATACAGGCAGACAGACAGACAGGCGGAGATATTATTCATAACGGTTTGAAAATGAAATACCCTTATTTCTTTTATGATAACAGAATACAACTTTCATTATACTCCTACCGATTGATAGATTGTGATCAGTTTCTTTTACCTTCAAGTTAATGAAGTATTCTAATCTGGAATATTTTAGACCTCTATAATACTTCTAGAGCTCGATAAACACTTAACGAACGCTGTTCATCAAAGAAAAGGGAGCCAGTAATAGAAGCATATGAACTCACTTTTAGGTTAATGGATAATTCCATGATCTTAACCTAGATCCTAAAAATGCATCTCATAGAGGATATAAAGAGCTGTTCAAACTTTCATTCTGCTAAATATAATAATAATAAAAAAGAATATTTTCTTTAAACCTGTATTCGCGAAATAAAGCACAAACAAAGATCAAATAAACACTGACCTCTGGGAGACATTAATTTGATTTCCTACGACCATTGCGTAATATTAATTTGTGGATACTTATAAATACTTATAGATTATTTAGTTTTTCTTAAAATCAATAGATCTTATGTTGCTTAAAAGTGTTTTATTTTTATTTTTTTTAATGAACAGAAGCGATAGTAATAGAATGTACATTTATTTAGACAGATACACATAGATTATTTTAAGGTGAAACGAGAGAGAGAGAGAAGAGAGAGAGAGAGAGAGAGAGAGAGAGAGAGAGATTCATATATGATTCTTTTAATTTTGAAAAGGAAACAGTGAGGAAAATCATTGAGAGAGGAATCATTGCAGAAAGAGAGAGAGAGAGAGAGAGAGATTTGTTGGAAGGCGATAATGAAAGGAAAACACACAATACAGTCTCATAGAGAGTAGAAGCATTTCAGAGAGAGAGAGAGAGGCAGTCAGCGAAATTTATTTGAAGATCTTAAAAGAAACACTAGAAACATAATGCAGAGAGAGAGAGAGAGAGAGAGAGAGAGAGAGAGAGAGAGAGAGAGAGAAATTTCTGAAGAGAACAAGCTTTGTGTTTAAGATCATAGAAGGTAGGCAGAGAGTATCATAGAGCTAAGAAAAATGAGAGAGAGAGAGAGATTCATACTTTCACTTTTCAGGAAAAAATATTTTTTCGATTTTGGAAACGAAACACAGAGGTAGAATCACTGAGAGAGAGAGAAGAGAGAGAGAGAGAGAGAGAGAGGAAAGTGGCAACAAAACTACCCAAGAGAAGACGCCACACCAACCAAAAAGAAAGATTACGCAATTGCCAGAAATCACCTTTCGGGACAACGCGCGACGGTTCGAGCCAAAAGTGACCGAGCGAGACAGGCCTAAGACGCCCTGCGGAAGTGTCAAAACCTCCCCCACCCCCTTGATAATTGACAGTCAGGAAGTTTGGAAATTTGCCGTCGCTGTCAGCTCCACCGATTTCTCTCTCTCACTTACTAGGCCTTTGATGACGAAGATGACGATGATGATGATGGTCCCTGATCTGGCAAGGCATAAGTTTGTTTTTCTTTCGAGGGGGATGGTGTTCTCGATAAAAAAAAGAAAAAAAAAAAAAAAACACTCCACACACACACACACACACACACAACACAGAAAGAATAACCAGAAAACTTCAGAATCTCTTTGAGTCTTCGAAATTTAGGTGGTTTCCTCGTAGCTTTTGTTCGACGATGTTTTGTTAGTATATATTCCGAGTCTCAGACACGCAGAACTAGAAAGGACTGTTAGATATATATATATATATATATATATATATATATATATATATATATATATAATATATATATATATATTTATATATATATATATATATATATATATATATATATATATATATATCTATTATATATAT
>NC_061101.1:13753135-13760635 GCF_015104395.2 Macrobrachium nipponense | reverse complement strand
TTCGCGTTCTGACAAGCTTGAAATGTTTCTCTCTCTCTCTCTCTCTCTCTCTCTCTTTACTTTCAAAAGCACTTGCGCTCTAACATTAGCTCGGAATTCTCTCTCTTTCTCTCGTAACCGAACTCGAGTATCCTCCACCGACCTGACTCTGAATTCATTATTATTTACTCCCCCAACTTCCTGAATGATAACACTCATTTTAGCGATGCTTTCCTACTTGTTGCATTATTCCTCGCGTTTGGGTGGGATGGGGGGTAAAAGGGGTGGTGTTAGGGGGTTTGGGAGGGCCGGTCAGCGATGCCAGTATTCCTCGGGTGGCGCACTGTCGTCATTTACTAAATGCTGTTTACAGCGTTCGTCCAGCATGATCCACGCTTTAGCGTTTTCAAACTTCATCTCCATCCTGCTGCTTGGCATTTTTCGGTCTCGCTGTCCAACCACTCGAACCTCCTTTTGTTATTTGTTTGTTTGTTTGCATGGTGTTTTTACGTTGCATGGAACCAGTGGTTATTCAGCAACGGGACCAACGGCTTTACGGGACTTGCGAAACACGTCGAGAGTGAACTTCTATCACCAGGAATACGCATCTCTAACACCTCAATGGAATGCCCGAGAATCGAACTCGAGGCTACCGAGGTGGCAGGTCGAGACTAAACCCATCGCGCCCCTGAGACGCTCCTCCTCTTGTTATTGTCTAAAGCACTCAATGGTTTTGAGTGCGAAATGGAAATAAAATAATCAGAGCAAGATGGGAAGAAGAAGAAGAAGAAGAAGAAGAAGAAGAAGAATAAGAAACAAAAAAAACCTACCGTCAAAATGAGATAGGAAGACCGTAATCTTTGTTACTTTGTTACTTTGCTATGGTAATATAAATGCACAGACGGCAAATATTGTAACACAAGCTTGTTGGCGCGAGCTACGCATGCTGGAACCCAGCGCTGCTGCTGTCTCCCTAACCCTTCCGATACGCTACATACCCCACCCCTACCCGGGGCGGACAAACAGGTTTGCACGAGGAGTGTGGATGTCTACCCTACCCTTCCGATCCCCTACATACCCCGCCCCTTACCTGGGGCGGACAAACCGGTTTGCATGAGGAATGTGGATGTCTACCCTCCCCTCCCGATCCCCTACATACTCCGCATCTTACCTGGGGCGGACAAACCGGTTTGCATGAGGAATGTGGATGTCTACCCTCCCCTCCCGATCCACTATATACCCCGCCCCTACCCAGGGCGGACAAACCGGTTTGGACGGGGTAGGTGGCGATGTCATGTTTCCCAGGGCACGACAAACAAAATGCACTCGTATTTTATTATTGCAGAGTTATCCTATTACATTTTCTACGCCCTAGTGAACCTCTGGAATGGATGAAAGAACTAACGAAATACCTATCAACCAAAAAAAAAGAAAAAAAAAAAAAAAAAACTACTGCCAGACTGAGATGAGAAGACCATAATCTCCTTTGTCGTTTTGTTATGGTAATTCACCGGTGCTGAGTTATGAGCCTGTCGATCAAATTAAAATTGAGACACGTCCTTTGGATGGTGCATCATTCTAAGGATCGAAAAAGAGAAGCTTATATCATCGTTTCCTTTCACAAAATGCGTCGGTCTGTGCTATGTGAAATTATCAATAGATACCTACCGTAAATAAGGGTCATTATTATAATGAATCCCGATTGCCATATTAACACATCCGCAAGTTAACTCACAGAGACAATTTTCATTTATTCAATAAGTATTATTTTTTATCTCCTTTCACAAAATGTGTGGCACTGTTCTATGTGAAATTGTAAATAAATAACTACCGTAAATGAGTGTCATTATTATTATAAGTCGCTTGCCATATTGACACATCCACAAGCTAATTTACAGAGGCAATTTACCTCTATACAATAAGTATTATTTTTTTTTTCATTCACAAAATATGTTGGTCTGTTCTACGTAAAATTGTAAATGAATAAGTGCTGTAAATCGTGGTTATAACTATGAGCCGATTGCATGAAAAAATGTGATGGTTTAACAGTCCGCTATCTCCTGTCATGTTTACATATTCACAAGTAATTTTACAGAAGCATTTTTCATCTATTCAATAAGAATTACTTGTGTTTAATTTCCTTTCCCAAATTTTGTGGACCTGTTTTATGTCAAATTGTAAATAAATCACTATTGTAAATCGTGGTTAGTGTTATGAGAACATTGCGTGACAAACAATTACGTTTTACAGCCCACTATCTCCCCCTGCCATATTTACATATCTAGAGTTTATTTACAGAAACATTTCCCCTCTATTCATTAAATATTACTGATGTTTTTCTCCTCTCAGAACAGATGCGCACTGATTTTCAGTCCATATACTCTTTAAGTTCAGTGTAAACATTTTTCTATCCCGTAATTTATGCAAAACCTCCCTGAGCGTATAAAGCGAAGTGTCCCAACGCACCAAAGCTTTTCCCGCAATAGATAATATTTCTCCCCAGGACGTGCAATATTTCTCTACAGACCTTGACGCTTTTTGCCAAAAGAGAAAGATATGACCTTTCGCGCGCTTGTATCATCTTTCGCACACTTATATTATTGCTTCGTAATCTCGCGGGTGAAAGAATGAGAGGCAGGCTTCTTTACAAAGTTCGGATAACCCTTCCTAGAATTAATTTGCTTTCAATCAAGGGAACAATCCAAACATATAGAATAACGTAGACTAATGGCCGGCCTCTGGAAGTCGAAGGACTTTTTTTTAAAAAGCTCCAATAACCCCCAGGAATAATCAGCTTTTACCCGAAGGAACAATCCAGAAATATAGATTAAAACTTAAGACTTATGGCAGTCGTCTGGAAGACGAAGGCCTTTTTTTACAAAGCTCCAATAACCCCCTGGAATAATCAGCTTTTACCCGAAGGAACAATCCAGAAATATAGATTAAAACTTAAGACTTATGGCAGTCGTCTGGAAGACGAAGGCCTTATTTTAAAAAGCTCCAATAACCCCCTGGAATAATCTGCTTTTAAATGAAGGAACAATCCAGAAATGTAGATTAAAACCTAAGACATATGGCAGTCCCCTGGAAGACGAATACCTCTTTAAAAAGGCTCCAATAACCCACCTGGAACACTCTACTTTTAACCGAAGGAAACAATCCAGGAATACAGATTAAAACTTAAGACTTATGGCAGGCCCTTTGAAGACTAAGGCCTCTTTGAAAAAAACAGCTCTAATAACACCCCTGGAATAATTTGCTTTTAACCGAAGGAAACAATCCAGAAATACAGATTAAAACTTAAGACTTATGCAGACCCTTAGAAGGCGAAGGCCTCTTTAAAAAGGCTCCAATAACACCGCCCCCTCCCCCTCCCCGTACGCCCAGGAACGATCTGCTTTCAACTACAGGAGCAATCCAGAAATATAGATTAAAACTTGAGAATTATGGCAGGTCCCTGGAAGACTAAGGCCTCTTTGAAAAAAAAGCTCTGATAACCCCGCTGGAATAATCTGCTTTTAACCGAAGGAAACAATCCAGAAATACAGATTAAAACTTAGACTTATGGCAGTACCCTGGAAGACCTCTTTACAAATGCTCCAATAACTCCCCCTGGAACAATCTAATTTCAATCAGAGGAACAATCCAGAAATATAGATTAAAACGTAAGAATTATGGTAGGACTCTGGAAGACGAAGGCCTCTTTAAAACAATCCAGACATCTAGACTAACTCAGACTTATATATCATGTCCCTGGGCTGACGGGTGCTCAACCCACCCAAAAGACACAGACAGGTCTGGAAATGGCAACCCCCGAGAATTTCCAGCGTTCCTTTGTCGAACTCCTGAGACTTCATGATTTCCAAACGGAGTCCCTTTCTCCCTTTAAGGTTGGCTACCCTTCCGAAGGGAGAGAGAAATGGAGAGGGCCGTGAATGCGCATCTTTCCTGTTGTCAAGAAAGGGGGAGGAGGAGGAGATGGAGGAGGAAGAGGAATAGAACCTAAATCGGGAAATGCAGTTGACGCAGGCATCATGAACACAGAGCGGAAGCGCTTTCGCCTTTGAAGGCAAGTAGGCAAAAAGAGCTCCTTCGTCGTCACCTTGCTCACACGTTAAGGGAATATACTTAAATACTCAAACATATAGTAGACACACACATGCACACGCACTATGATATATATATATATATATATATATATATATATATATATATATATTATATATATATATATATATATATATATATATATATATAAATATATATATATATATATATATATATATATATATAGATATATATATATATATATATATATATATATACATAAACAATATGTGCATATATACGTATATAATTATTTATAAGAGAAATTAAGTAGAAGTTGTTTTCATAGCACGAGGATGAAAAGAAAGGACCAAAAACATGACATATATACACATTGAAGATGATACAACGTTTTAAATTTGCAAGACCTGCACCCTGTGGCGTATGGGAGTGTATGTGTGCCCGTTTGGTGTATGTGTGTGTGTGTCCATACAGAGACTACTACAAACTAAGAATAATAGAAAGGAAAGGAAGACAATCCGGCATCTAAGACTGGGGAAAGGGACGTATTTGTTTAGGGCTTAACTTTCCCGGTCAAATATATTGTTCAGTATTTGCGCCAGATGCTCTTCTCTTTTTTTTGACTGAGATTACTACTGTTATAGATACATGTATGTATTTGTTCTGTACTTCTCTTGGATCGTTGTAGGTTTTAGTTATCTGCTGCTAGATGTAGTAGTTGTAAAAGTAATTTTCTTGAGTATATTATAGAAAATGTATATATATATATAGATATATATATATATATATATATATATATATATATATATATATATATATATATTATATATATATATACTATATATATATACACACACACAGATATATATATATATATATATATTATATATATATATATATATATATATATATATTATATATATATGGTATATATATATATTTACATATATACACACACACACAGATATATATAATATTATATATATATAATATATATATATATATATAGTATATATCGAGCTACAATGTCTTTAATATCTAATTCGCTCTACATCGAATTAATATATTTTCATATATGCTTACCCGAAGGGGAATTTTTCTCGATAATAAAAATTTCCCTTCAGTTAAGCATATATGAAAATATATTAATTCCGAGGTAGAGCGAATTAGATATTAAAGGACATTGTAGCTCGATATATGTATATGAATCACGGAAATGTGATATGACTTATATATAGATATATATACATATCTGATCACATCACATCGCCGTGATTCATACGTATATACGCATTAGGCTACAAATGTCCCTTAATATCTAATTAGCTCTACCTCAGAATTTTATATATTTTCATATATGTTAACTGAAGGGGAATATATTGATTCTGAGGTAGAGCGAATCAGGTACTAAAGGACATTTGTAGCTTAATCATATATATATATATGTATAATATATATATATATATATATATATATATATATATATATATAAATATATATATATATATATATATATATATATATATATATATATATATATATATATATATATATATATATAAGCGAATCCCACAGGAAAATGATAGTCAGAAATACAAGCGCTTTCGTCTTTACTAAGACATTGTCAAGGAGCTCCTTGACAATGTCTGAGTAAAGACGAAAGCGCTTGGATTTCTGACTATCATTTTCCTGTAGGATCGCTTTTTATTTTAATTAAGTCACGTGTATCTACTGTGATTTTTTAAGCATATATATATACACTATAACTCCTCACAAAGAAAGCATTCTCATTTACGTATCATTTTTTTGCACACATGCAAGCACACTGCTCTGGACACTTACCTTGCAAGTTGACCAGCAGCTCGACGAAAGAAACGGTTTCCCAGGCGATATGAATCAACATTACGTTCGAGTCTTCTTAAGGACTTATTAAACTCCGCTGTTTATCTTTGGCTCCGTTCTCGGTTCTCTTAATTAAACTTCTGAAAACAGTGTTAATGGGAAGCGTTGCACTTGAGCTCCTGCGAGGGGGGGTTGGGGTGGCAGCGGGAGGGGTAGGGGGGCGTTTGTGTAGGGGGTGGAGTGGCGATGGAAAAAGTTTTCCCTATTAATAGACTTATTGGTGGTCTTGAATTTCTCGTAGGTAGGTTTCTCTCTCTCTCTCTCTCTCTCTCTCTCTCTCTCTCTCTCTCTCCCTAGTATAGACTTATTGGTAGGTCTTCGATTTTCCACGTAGGTAGGTTTCTCTCTCTCTCTCTCTCTCTCTCTCTCTCTCTCTCTCTCTCCTAGTAATAGATTTATTGGTGGTCTTGAATTCCTCGTAGGTAGGTCTCTCTCTCTCTCTCTCTCTCTCTCTCTGCCTCCTATTGAGTCGAGTTTTTAATGGAGGTTGATATCTATTCAGGGTGAATGGAATTGACGTCATCTATCCTGGGGTGTACTAGGCTCTCTCATCTTTAGCCCTTAAACAAGAAACGGCGGAATGCATGGTACCTAAGTTTCAGTACGGAGACGGTACGCAGTGTCCTTAGCGTCCAATCCCTGAACTCATCTATGGCCCTTAAACAAGAAACGGAGTATGGAGACGGTACGCAGTATCCTCGATGTCCAATCCCTGAACTACATGATTTGTCAATAAATCTCACCCTATCCGTATAACCCCAAACACTTCAGCCTTGTTTCATTATACATGCTGTGGAAACAACCGTCTATTACACAAGGAAAACGCAAAATAAAGAGAAAAAGGTAGAGTCTTTAAAGCGGTCGATTGAATGCCGGGAAAGGGGTTCATGCAAAACTATGAAGAGAAGGTAACAGTTGTTGTCACGCCAGGCACTCTGGATTGCAGGCCTGCAAATGGAGGAAAGGGGGAGGATTTCGAAACCAGAAATGTGTAAGAGTTGTTAACGGTGAGGAGGAGGGGGAGGGGAGAGGGAAAAGGAAGAGGGGAAGAGGTGTAGGAGGAAGGAGTGGAGGAGGAAGGAGTGGAGGAGGAGGAGGAGGAGGCAAAGGAAAAGGAAGAAGAAGAGGAGGAGTCGGAAAAGGAGGAGGAGGAGGATGGAGGACAAGGAGGAAGGAAAAGAGAAGGAAAGAAGAAGAGAAAGGAAGGAGGAGGTAAAAAGGAAGAAAAGGAAGAAGAAGAGGAAGGAGAAGCAGGGAGGAGGGGGAGAGGGAAGGAAAAGGGGGAGGGGGGAGGGGAAAAGGAAAGGAACGGAAAAGAGGAGGAAGAGGTGTAGGAGGAGAGGAGGAGAGAGAGGGGGAGAGGGAGGAGGATGAGGAAGGGGAGGAGGAAAAGGAGAATGAAAAAGAGGAGGAGGAGGAGGGAAAGGAGGAGGAAGAAGAAGATGAGGAGGAGGAGGAGGAGGAGGAGGTGTTTGTTCAGGTGGGAGGACAGGAACTGAAATCTTATTGACTCAGTAGCAAAAAAAAGGGGGAAAAAATGAGAAAGATTGA
>NC_061101.1:13708135-13730635 GCF_015104395.2 Macrobrachium nipponense | reverse complement strand
ACTTCCATGAAATCCAGCTAGAACCAAAAGACAAAAACAAAACACAAAAATAAATAAATAAAACCTTATTCGCAAATCACGCCTCTAATAATAATAATAATAAAAAAACTTCCCTTCCTCATTTTCCAGGCTGCACTCACCGCTGGAAGTAGTTGGAGACATCGCCGGAAGGACAGTCGACGTCGAACTTCTTCGGAGCGCTACTCCGGGAAGCTCCTACTCCTGGAAGGTTAACTCCAGTAAGCTCAACCTTCCAGGACCTTCCCACAGTAGGAGAAGAAGCAACAGTCAGAGGCTCCTACTCCAGGAAGCTCAACCTTCCAGGACCTTCCCACAGCAAGAGAAGAAGCAACAGTCAGAGGCTCCTACTCCAGGAAGCTCAACCTTCCAGGACCTTCCCACAGCAGCAGAAGAAGCAACAGTCAGCGGTAGCTATATTGCCAGTCTTGTGGGACTCGCATTGGAATGAAAGTGGATGGTCGCGGGAGTCTCATTCCGACCCGATTCCAGACATCTCTCTGGAGTCTAGATTCCACCTCGTGACGCCTTCATTCAGTCCTCTTGTAGGAAGAGAGAGAGAGAGAGAGAGAGAGAGAGAGAGCGAGAGAGAGAAGACTCTCTTTCCCTGGGTTCAGTCTTTTGTATCAAGTGTTTTTTTTTTTTGCTTGTGGTTACTGGTGCTTTTCCCTCTGTCAGTTAATACGTAATGCAACAGCCTTTTGTTTACTCTCTTTTGTTTTAATAAGTGAAACTAAATATTTAGACTAACAGTGTTCCTTGTTCATATTTGTGAAAACAGACATAAAATCTCGTATATTATGAGTGTCACTACCTGATAATTAACACTTTATTAATCTAAAAGTTACGATTCTACAATTTTTTAAAGCATAATTACAAAAACTGTAACTGTTTTTGTGATTAGTATACATCTGCTATATTGTAACAACTATCGACGGAATTTTCTACAATTAATATCAAAACTCCACTTGGCAGATTAGTAGCTGACGTTTGTATATTGTATTCGCCTCGAAAATACTTTATGAGTTAATGAAAAACAAAGAAAACCATTTCATATTAAGCAGAAGAAGACAAAATGACCCTGAACATTGGAAAAGGATATGGGAATATGTCGATATTAGGAACTATTGAAAAACGGAGAGGAATGGCGCCTAAGAAAAGCTGAGCGGGGAGATGCGCAGTTCTTAAAAAAAAAGATATAAGACTTTCTGATTTCTTATTAAAATAAGGAAGATTTGTATTTCACGCCATGGCTGATGTTTATCTACGAGCGTTAGCTTTCTTCGTTTTGGGTAAGTAAACATCTTGATATATACATTACATATATACATTTATATATTATTATAGATTATATAGATATTATTTATAATAATATATTATTTATCTATATATTATATATATATATATATATATAAATATAATATATATTTATGAATAATATATTATTATATATATATATATATATATATATATTAATAAAATTATATAATATATTATAAATTATTTATATATATATGATATATATTATATAGATATATATATAGATATATATATATATAGATATATATAATATTATATTATATATATATATATATTATATATATATATATTAATATTATATATATACTTATCTATATATTATTGATATATATATATATATATATAATATATATACTCTATATATATATAATCTATCTATATATATTATATAACTTCTTATATCTACTATATTCTATACTCTACACTTGTATATGTATTATGTGGGTATATGTATAATTTACTCATTTACTTCTATCTATATTTCTGTTCGTGCCGCCTGTATCTGATATTTTTGTCAGCAAGCAATTATTTGTCTATATTCATACGATGAGCATCCATACCAATGTCTTTGTGATGGTCAAATATGAAGGCAAAAAGAGTGGAAGTATAAAAAAAATGATTTGATGATACTAACGGACAAAATCATTCACTAAATCGTGCAAAGCCAAAGATTAATGGTTTCCCGCAGAGTGATTCTAGGGAGGAGATATTTTTCAGTGCAAAAATAAATAAATATGGATCCATATGAACGATATATCATTGCTTTCGACCCATGGGAATTCACTCTTGCATCGCCAAAAAGAAAAAAAAAAATGGAAATTCTTAAAAATGATGAAATTTTCGACGTTATTTGATTTCGAAGCTACAGAAAACGGTGTGTATTTTTTTTTCAATGCAATTGGAACTTGGTGTTGAATCAGAATTATTCTGTTGTAAATGTTACAACACAAATTGCTAAAAGCAGGTAAATGTTACCTGCTTTTTGTGATGTGTGAATCTGTAATCCTCGGATTTAACGGCTTGGTGATTGAATCTGCCTTTTTTCCAGGCTTTGTTACTTTCTGACGGTTCTGTGTTTCTAGACTAATAAACCTTCTTGCTTTAGGAAGACGTAGGAATATCTCACCTCTAGTGATTAATCTCACCACAGGCTTTGAAAATTTCCTCAAACTTCTGTGTTCCCGACTCATAACTCATCTACCTTTAGTTAATTCCTGTTCTCCTTCCTTTCATATGCTTTTTCTTGTTTAATTCAAGCCTGGACTTCGTAAAGACATTAGATTGCTTAAACTATTGACATGTAGACATTTAGAACATGATTCGAGTTTATATCAGTCGTTGCATATTTTTCTATGTAAATAATTATTCGATCCTATGCAAACTTATTAAAAGGGAGTCAATTTTATCTTCACAAGTTTTCTTTGAAATCATAATTATGATCTAAAACCAAATCCATTAAGAGCAGATCATAGAAAGACAGTCTTCTTCTCTCTTCAATACTTTGCATACGTGTAGATCTGTCACTTGAAAACAAACCAGCTAATTAAGTATTAAAAAATCTCCCTCAAATGGGAATATAAATTTTCAATCTTATTTTCTCCTTTAGCCTTCCTTCACAGGTACAGTTTAACACCAAGATTCGTTGCTTTAACTCAATGATAAAGTTCAATGCATCTCTGACCTTTTTTCATTGCTTCAAATGCTTTAATCCTTCATTCTCTTTTACCTTTGCCGTAACAAATAGAATCAGTCCTTGTTCTTGCCCTGTAAGGTTTGGGTCCATTAAAAGGCATTTTTATGTACTCCTTAACTTATTTTATACTATTGACTATTAACTCCTTATATTTTAACGCTTACACATTTTCATTGCATTAATTTGGGTGTTAATGTTTAATTTGATCCCTGTTTTATTATTATTATTATTATTATTATTATTATTATTATTATTATTATTATTATTATTATTACTGATTTTGCAATGACACAAACATAAATCAGGATTAATCCATCACAAGCATTTCCTTCTCAGGTCATGTGACCCTAGGTGTTAGTGCTTAACTTATTATTATTTTATTATTATTATTATTTAATTATTATTAATTATTATTAATTATTAATTATTATTATTATTATTATTATTACACAAAAAAAGATAAATCTAATATACCACAACAATACCCTTTTGCAGGTCACGTGGGTCCATTGCCTGACTCTTATCTGTCTACTGTTTTTATTATTATTATTATTATTATTATTATTATTATTATTAATTATTATTATTATTATTATTACAATGACATAAAATAAAACTGAATCTAACCTACCATAACAATACCCTTTTCAGGTCACGTGATCCTGGGCGTGGCTGCGGGCACGGGTCTCTACATGGGCCCCTACTTCCCTACCCCGCAAATGAGAAACATCACAGTTCATCAAAACGCCGTGGCATATCTGCCCTGCGCTGTCAAACAGCTGGGGGACAAATCGGTACGAAATTCAGTCATTCATTGCTCCTCGTATTGTGTTTCATATGGAGTAGGAGACGACTGCCTTAGTCGTTTATAAAACCAAGTAATCAAGTCGTTCGATCGGAAGATCTCTGATTTTGATATTAACTTCTTTAAGCTTGAAAGCAATGTAGAGGGAGAACTTTGCTTTTGATATTATTGCTTTAAACTTGAAAGCAATGTAGAGGGAGAACTTTGCTTTTGATGTTACTGTTTTAAGCTTGAAATCAATGTAGAGGGAGAACTTTGCTTTTGATATTACTGCTTGAAGCTTGAAAGCAATGTAGAGGAGTAACTTTGCTTCTGATGTTACTGTTTTAAGCTTGAAATCAATGTAGAGGGAGAACTTTGCTTTTGATATTACTGCTTGAAGCTTGAAAGCAATGTAGAGGGAGAACTTTGCTTTTGATATTAATGCTTTTAACTTGAAAGCAATGTAGAGGGAGAACTTTGCTTTTGATTTTACTGCTTTAGATATAGCTTATAGCTTTTTTTTTATTACCCAGCAAGGAAAATTTCATGTGTTATCCATTTGACACTACTGCTGCTTGGTAAGGAATTTCTTTAAGGTTTCATTTAAAATTACAAATACTTGTTGAATGTGTGCTGTTTTTTTTATTAGCTATGGAAAACAAACATATACAATTAATTATTATTTAATTATTAAATTTATTATATATATTATTAATTTTATTTATTAAAATTGTTTACTTAATTATTATTTATAATTTCATTTATTAATTAATTCATAGCCTTAGGTTGTGATTTATTATTAAATCATTCGGAACAATATTATCATTAATTTTCAATTTAAATTAATCATATTATACTATATTATTATAAAAATATTACTTTAATTACCTTATTTATTTTATTATTATTCATTTATTAATTCATTTTAATTATTTATTTTGTTTATTATTATTATCATTTGAATAATAATAATAATTAATAATAAATCAAAATAATAATAATAATAAATAACTAACAATAATAATAAATATTTATTTATTATTATCATAAATTATTGATTATTATTGTTATTATTATTATTATTATTATTATTTATTATTTTTTATTATTATATTATTATTATTATTATTATTATTATTTATTATATTATTATCTAAATAAAAACTCATTTAAACCCACTCCTGTATTTAACCACGAGCACCCTCTTGTCAAGGTACGTCTTATCCCATCAAAAAACTAAAACCTCCTATTCACAGGTATCCTGGGTCCGTCAGCGAGACGCGGACATCTTGACGGTCGACCGTTACACATTCGTCAGGGACGAACGTCTGACGGTCCACTACACGCCCAACACGGAGACCTGGACCCTGGTCATCAAGTACGTTCAAGAGAGAGACGCGGGAACGTACGAGTGTCAGATTTCCACGGAGCCCAAGATGTCGATGTGGGTTCATCTGAACGTCATTGGTGAGGAATTCTTCTTAGATTTCTCTATTACTTTTTGAAACTTTCAGGGTTTAAAACGAACTTTTAATAATGTATGTATGTATGTATGTATGTATGTATGTATGTATGTATGTATGTATGTATCTATGTATGTATCAATGTATGTATCAATGTATGGAATATATATATTATATATATAATATAATAATTCAATCTTATCGTAATGAATATGATATTATATAATGTATATATACTCTTTTATGTCCTATTCAAACCTTTAATTATGTATGTATCTATTTATATATATTACACACACACACACACACACACACACACACACACACACACATATATATATATATATATATATATATATATATATATATATATATATATATATATGTGTGTGTGTGTGTGTGTGTGTGTGTGTGTGTGTTGTGTGTGTGTACCTTTCTTTATGCATATTTGTGTTTTCCAGTATTAAGCAAATATAATAATCAATAGGCTTAAATTTATGAAGCTGATCCTTGATAAGTTTTTTCTTTATACAGATTTATGCTTTTAACCAATACTAAGCATCAAGTTTTATGCGATAGGCATAAACTTAAGAGGCAGACTATTGATAAGGGTGTTTTTATGGATATTTGTGTTGTCCAGTTCTAAGCAAATGAAAGAACAAAATCCCTTAACTTAAGAAGCACTGTTGATCCAAATTCTTTCCTGTATGTATATTATGTTTTCCAGCACTAACCATTTAAAAACCATAAACCGGTTATAGAGGCCTCTAATTTTCGTAACTTCTTAATTTCCTCAGTACCTCAAGTCGAAATCGTCGGCGAAGTCGACAAATACGTCCGCAAGGGCTCCACCACCCGCCTGGAGTGCACAGTCAGCTCCACAGTCCAGCTTCCAGACTACATCTTCTGGTACCACTCGGGAGAGAGACTCTTGGAATACGACAACCCGAGGGTGAAATTCTCAGTGTCCAGGAGAGGAGGGCAGGGCAGCGAGATGAGCATCACTTCCCTCCTGATCATCAGCAACACACAGCCAGAGGACGAGGGGAATTACACCTGCCTCCCCTCGAATCTGCATTCCGCCACGACGAACCTTCACGTGCTCAATGGTGAGTATGGAAGGTGCCAGCTTCAGAATTCTATGATTGTCGACGTTTTCGTTTTCCTTTTATTCACTGATGAACTTTGAGATGATATAGTTTTGCTATAACAATGAGTATTGTCCATTTTCTATTTTTCCTTTTTCCCACTGATGAAATTTGAGATGATTTAGTTTTTCTATAACAACAAGTATTGTCTACTTTCTCTTTTTCCTTTGTTCCACTGATGAACTTCGAGATGTTATAGTTTTGCTATACCAATAAGTATTGTCCACTTCCTCTTTTTCCTTCTTTCTACTGATAAACTTTGAGATGATATAGTTTGTCTTTACCAATAAGTATTGTCCACTTTCTCTTTTTTCCTTTTTCCAATTGAGAACCTTGAGATGACACAGTTTTGCTACTCCAATAAGTATCGTCCACTTTCTCCTTTTCCTTTTTCCCACTGATGAACTTTGGGATGACATAGTTTTGCTATACCAATAAGTTCTTAAATATTACTCTACTCCATTCGTCTTTCCTCAGTGAGCATGATTTAGATTTTAAGATAAAATTGTTTATATCGAGAAATATTTCATTTTTCGTTCTCTTGTTCAACGGATTTTATGATTTGGAGTATTTTTGATGAAACGTTAAAGCGAGAGAAAATGTCCATTTTCTGATGATGTGACTAATGGCATTTGTCTCATATTCTCTCATACATATTACACTTTATCTTTAAAAGTAATAACTTAGTCTAAAAATCTGCTGTATAGTGGAGGAGTATGGTCTTTTTGTTTCAGTGCACTACCCTTCAATTCGCAATACAGTTTTGATAAACAAGATGACATTTTTGTTTCTTGTAATTAAAAAAAATGAATAAACATATATGTATATATGTATCACTGAATCACGAAAGTTTGGAACGTGACGAATATACAAATAAAGGTAGAAGCCACCGAGGAAAGTGATACAGTGGAGTAGGCTGCCAGATCTTTCGACTCAGGGTCCTGTACTTAGCTAAGTAAAGGACCCTGAGTCAAAAGATCTCACAGCACTACACTCTTTCACTTTCCTTCATGGCTCCTACCTTTATTATTGTATATATATATTATATATATATATATATTTTATATATATATTATATATAATTATATATATATTATTATTTACATATATATGTGTGTGTGTGTGTGTGTGTGTGTGTGTGTGTATGTTTGTGTGTGTCTAGACGGTGTCTAGGTAGGAAATACTTTTCATGAAGCTAATTATCCCCTTTCGTCCCACTCTTCCAGACGAGCACCCAGCAGCCATGCAGACGGGAGCAGCCATGTTGACAGACCCACCCTCTACCTGGGGCATGATGATGGTGGTTCTGATCGCTTTCATCTTCGTCCAGGCGCACCAGAATTTCAACCTATCAAGCAGTACTACTCCACCCCAGGGCATCGTTCTCGCGAGAAAGGCGGCGACGACGACACCAGCAGGTAGTAGTAGTACCCTTCAACAGCGCGTCAAAGGCGTCCCCACCTGCCGCGCCACTTCTGACTCGGAGGAAGACGGAGCTGGAAAAGAAATGGATTCTTTTAGTCTACGGAGCAAAGATGACGCGTTCCAGGCTGGAATGACGATGTCTGCTTTCCGTTTAAGAGTATTACCTACGACTTGCACCCCAATACATAGAGAGGGAAGCAAGAACAGGAAAAAACTGACTGAAACGGACCTTGGTCTCCGCCTCCAGAGCTCTGTGCTATCCAGTCCCTCCGCCAAAATCTTTATTAACCCCTTGCCAATGAGTTGCGCCACGGAAGCTCGCCAACAAACAACCCTGGTCTCCCTTATAACAGAGAGGAATTACTTTACTGACCTTGAAGAGCAGAAGGGTTTTGCCTCTGGCGGCCACTTCTGTAACCCAGGACATCCATCCAATACTAGAATTTCAGCCAGTTCTCCTTTCTAGACGATTTTACGTTCACTAACGTGTTCCTGATACCGAGGTGTATAAAATCATGAGTAATTAAAATACATCCATAGGAATTTTTTAAAAAATATCCGAGATATCTTTATGTATGTGTGTGTGTACTTAAGAATGTGTGTATATTTGTATGTATGTTCATAAATGTCATGAAGCGTTATCTTCGGCTGGGGGTGTTAGGGAGAAAATGATTTACCTGTCGTATTTTGTAATAAAAATCTCTTTTGGAAAAACACATACCAATCACTTTTGAAGTTTTGCTTCACCATTACAGGGCTAATGAAACAAAGGCAAATATTTTAAAATACAGTTTCATTCTAGTATCATCCCATTCAATTTGTATGAATCTACATGTAAAGAATACTGAAGGACGAAGAACAGTTCTTATTCTGATGTTGAATTCTCCAAAATATTAATGCATCTACTTTTTCTTTCAACATTTTAAAAAAGGGACAATGTTTTGTGGGTCAGGAAAATGACTGAAGTATTTTCTGAGGTCACGAGAAAGCATTTTAGAATATTATTTGCATCTCCGTACCTTAAACAGTTGCAGGAATATTACTCTTAATCTTTTTAAAAAGAAGAGAAGAGTTGCAGAAAAAAACATATATGTATTGATATATTATTATATGTCTTATGTACAGCCATAGATATAACCATACTCAATACTTCTGATTAGCATATATGTATATATGTATCGGTTCAAAGTGATCCAGTTATATATGTATGTTTTGGGTGACTTACCTCTGAACATATTTATTTCATGGTCATGACGGTTGTGTTCAAGGTTAAAACTACTGAGTTCCGTAATAATGTTGTCGTTATATGTTAAAAAAAACTGATATTGACTCAACAGATATGAATAAAATACTATGAGAGGGAAATATTTTGTATTGAATGTTTAATGGAATGGACGAAGGTTGTGTGAATTGCTCAGAAATAAAATATACATTTTTGTGGTGTTTTAATCCCAAAGGACATAAGGTACAATTTTTATACATTTTTTTATCAGTACGTTGGGTTGTAATTTGATGATTGTTATCACTGAAACTATGAATATAGATGAGAATATGACTGTTACAGTCTCAAATTTGCTTATAAGAATGCAACGAATAGCGATAAAAGTCGTAAATTAAAAAAACATATGAAAAAATAATTTATTGGTGATATATCTTACATCTGAAAAAAAATTCTTTTTAACAAATTTTAACGGTAAATATTGGTCATTAAAATATACGTGATTTTCGTTTGAATTATGTTTACAAATTAAGTTTACAAATAATCAATAAAATATTCTCATTGTTCTGTTAAGCTGCTCTGAAATGATATTACTTGAAACATGAATTATCGTATCCACAACGAACATACATTACTTGTGTAGAATTAATTGTATATATATATATATATATATATATATATATATATATATATATATATATATATATATATATAACGAACATACATTACTTGTGTAGAATTAATTGTATATATATATATATATATATATATATATATATATATATATATATATATATATATATATATATATATCATATATATATATATATATATATATATATATATATATATATATATATATATATATATATATATACATACATATATATATACATATATATATGTATATATATATATATATATATATATATATATATATATATATATATATATATATATATATATATATATATATATATATATATATATATATATATATATATATAGATATATATATATTGCAGAGTAGTTCGTTATAGCTTGAAGACAATTGACGTAGCGAGTCTTTTCCCACATCCTATTGCTCCACAAGTGCATGTCTAGATGCGCATTAAACCCCTCCCAAACTGTAAAAATACAACACCAAACATCCTTAGATTAAGAGACTTAGATAAACTTAAATGCCTTATATATCAAATTGGGAGTTAATATAACAAACTTCGAATAAGTTCCCCTTCGCAAAAGCCTTTTCATCAATGCTAAATTGTATTGAATCCTCGAAGATTTACTTTATTTCAGGTGAATAAAAATAAAAAAGATGCTTCATCATCCCATACATCAGCTTCTGTGGTCCTTTGCTCTTTACTGGAGAGGGAATTACTTCGTGTAGAATATAAAGGTGCGTCCACACTGCGGTGAGAATATTTATTTTCTTTCATGCAAAATATCCAATGTAGTACAAAATACATTACTCTCTGATTACATTATTGCGTTTAGGAACTGTCATGTAACAATACTCTACGAATTTCTTTCATACGCAGGAACTTGATAACTGTAATAACTCTCATTTTATTTTAAAATTGTACAAATGTTCACCGTATAATAATTACGTTACATTCTATAACAGTAGTATTTAATCTGAGTCACAGACAATGGTGGTGCGAATACAAATGATATTGTATCAATGATTTTTTTTTTAATCTAAACTATGATTTACTGAGCGTAGAAAGGCATGGCTTTAATAATGATCTTTTTCGTGACACGAAAACTAATTTTATGGGCGATATCACTTCCAGAAATATGATTGCATGCGATTGATCAATTACGATGACTAATTTCTCTTGAGATTTATAAATGTGGAAATTTACCATAAGATGAAGCTTATGGACAATACCTACTCTTCATAATGAAGCGACAACTGTAACTAATTCCCCTATGGATTAATAAACGTCGAAATTGGGCAGAACATCAATATACCCTGACAAAAGTGACGGCAGATCCGATAACTGAATCAGAACCCACGACATCTGACCGTCACCCAATCTTTTTTTTACATTATTTTTACATTTTGCTTTTATATAATAAATCCCTCGGTCCATTTCTCTCGACCCGTTTTCTACAGACACGAGATCTATAGATAGAAGATTAAAAGGCGGATGGTTGGAATTCTCGTTAAACAAAAGTTACAAAGGATAAAACTGGAGGTCGCCTCTTTAAAGATTGATGCGCGTTTCCTGTCACGTCAAAGCCTAATGGTTCTCTCTCTCTCTCTCTCTCTCTCTCTCTCTCTTCTCTCTCTCTCTCAAGTCTAGGGCGCCATTATTAAAACATAGAAGCTATCCTTACCCAGTGATTGGGAGATTAGTCTTAAAACATTTTTCATTTATTCTCTCTCTCTCTCTCTCTCTCTCTCTCTCTCTCTCTCTCTCTCTCTCTCTCTCTCTCTCTCGTGTAGGACGCCATTTTCAAAACATAGAATCAATCCTAACCCAGTGAGTTTGGAATCCATCTCAAAACATTTTTCATTTATTTTAGTCTTCACTCAAATTCGTGTGTTCACTGCGCATATAGGGATCGTAAAGTAAATTTCCGTTCCAGTTCTATAGAATTTTATTATTACTTAATTATTCAAGTTCGTTATAACTCTTACAATACAGCATTCGGAAAGAACTATATTTTTCCTAATACGCCAAGTTATGAATATGAACAAGACGAGAATGATTTGCAGGTAATGCTTTAAAGATATATCTTACCATATGCCTTCCCATTACAGGGAGGACGATACCAACGGCCTGTTGAAGAACCTAACGGTCCATGATATGAAAGCAACAGGGGTTTAGTGTCCGGAAGACCTAGAAAAAATCTAATTGAGTTTAGGGTAACACGATTTGGTTTTAGCCAGTTTCCCGGGATTCGAGCGCTTAGTTTTGAGTACCGAGATGATTTTGGACCAGATACTGTATTGCTGATTTATATATATATATATATATATATATTATATATATATATATATATATATATATATATATATATATATATATATACATAGATATATATAGATATATACATATATATATATATATATATATATAGTATATATAATATATATATATATATATATATATATGATATATATATCTATATATATCTATATATAGATATATAAATATATATATATATATATATATATATTATATATATATATATATGTAGATATATGTATATATATTGTCAATTTTACCAGATACATATGAAATTCTAATAGCCACAATGCCCTCTCAACTTCTCAAATTCTTTGCTCTTTTTGGATACGCTTGTCACTACGAAAGCCTTGAGGGCGTTGTGGCTATTATAATATATATATATATATATATATATATATATATATATATGATATATATATAATATATATATATATATATATATATGATTTTATGGTCGACAATTCTAAATCAACTCACAAGCATTTTATTTCTAAAGTTTACTCTGATTAGAAACACAGAAGCTATTAAAACAAACACAAGAGGAGTTACGTAGAGACATTTAGTATGACTCCTCACAACCCTTCACATGAAAACGATCTTCGTTTACAAAAAAAAAAAAAAAATATTGAGCAAATAACAAAGACTGCCGGCGTAGCTTTTTTTTTTCTCGAGATATACGATCTTTTTTTTTTTTTTTTTTATTCTGCCTTCGCTTTATACTCCCGAGAGGCGGCAAGCATATAAAAGCAAAAGCGAAAATAAAAAGTAAACAAACAGAAACTGGAAAGGAAGCATTCACAGTCACGCCAATAATCCACTTTGGCCAAACTAAGCCAGGAAAATCTTGCGGTTGCAACAGAGTTTACTGCGTTCCAGGGTTTTCCTCCTGTGAGGTTTTCGTGGTACGAGTTGGAATCTAGTTTTCGTATTCGTTTCTCTCATTTGGCAAATATTGTCCCCAAAGCAGTCTGATTGTCACTATTCATCTGGGATTATATGGTGGTGGCATAGACAATGAATTGCGGATTTTCCCTACTAATTGTTTTTTACTCATTAAGCAAATATTGTCCAGAAAACAGTCTGATTGTCACTATTCATCTGGGATTATATGGTGGTAACATAGAGGATCCGTTGCACAGCTTTTTTTGTGAATCATTTGGCAAATGTTGTCCCCAGAGCAGTCTGATTGTCACTATTCATCTGGGATTATATGGTGGCGGCATAGACAATCATTTGCGTATTGTCGATTTTACTAATCAAGCTAATATTGTCCCGAAAACACACTTTGATTGACAGCATTCGTCTGGGATTATATGGTGGCGTGATATAGAATCCTTTTGTAATTTTTTTTTTACTTATTAAGCAAATATTGTCCCGAAAACACACTTTGATCGACAGTATTCGTCTGCTAGTATATGGTGACAACGTAGAGAAACCTTTGGGTCCCGCATTTTTTGTCCATCTTTTGCCATATATTGTCCCCAAAAACAATTCGAAATGGTGGAAAAAAGGAATTATTTGCATAGTTTTTTTCTTTTGTCACCCATTCGGCAAATATTAATCATCAATAGTCATCTGGGCTTAAGCTAGTAACAGAAAAAGGCATTTGCTTCGTATTGTTTTTTTACTCATTTGGCAACAATTGTCCACCAGTATTCATCTGGGCTCATATGGTGGTAACAGAAATAATTTTTTTTGCCACTTTCTTGGAAAATAGTTTTCTTAAAATACAGTTTGGTTACCAATATGTGTCTAGTAACAGCTATTTTCGTAGCATTTTTTCTTTTTCTTTTACTCATTAAGTAAATATTGTCCTCAAAATTTTACAGTGGCTTTGGGGTCAATGGGGGGGGGTTCTCCACGGTTTATATTTTGGCTTAAAATAATATATATATATATATATATATATATATATATATATATATATATATATATATATAATATATATATATATATATATATATATTATATATATATAATATATATATATATATATATATATATATATATATATAATATATATATATATATATATATATATATATATACCATATATATTACCAAAATATAAACCCAGGAGAACACTGACAAACGCACTGTATTTTGAGGACAATATTTGCTTAAAGAGTAAAAAAAAAAAAAAAAATGCTACGAAAATAGCTCTGTTTTACTAGACACATATTGGTAACCAAACTGTATTTTAAAGAAAACTATTTTCAAGAAAGTGGCAAAAAAAATCATGTGTCTGGTTACCACCATATGAGCCCCAGATGAATACTGGTGGACAATTGTTGCCTAATGAGTAAAAAAAATAATACGAAGCAAATGCCTTTTTCTGTTACTAGCTTAAGCCCAGATGACTATTGGGTGGATAATATTTGCCAATGAGTGACAAAAAGAAAAAAAAAAAGCTATGCAAAGAATCCCTTTTTTCCCACCATTTCGAATTGATTTTGGGGACAATATATGGCAAATGATGGACAAAAAATATGACCCAAAGGTTTCTCTACGTTGCCACCATATACTCCCAGACGAATACTGTCAATCAAAGTGTGTTTTCGGGACAATATTTGCTTAATAAGTAAAAAAAAAATTACAAAAGGATTCTATATATAGATATATATATATATATATATATATATATATATATATAATATATATATATATATATATTATATATATATAATTAACTGTCCTCTATCAAATTCAGTTTTTTTTAGACACACTATTACGAACGCATTGATCCATACATTCTCTCTCTCTCTCTCTCTCTCTCTCAAAAAAAAAAAAAAAAAAAAAAAAAAAAGACCCCCACACGCTTATTATTCGAGAAATGCCTTGATAAAGTAAGCCTCATACACTCAAAAATCAAAAAACAAAAAGAAAACATACGTTCATTAATTATGAATGAAATTTCTTGATGTAGTAGTTTATTCCTAATGTAATTGCTCACTAGATATCCGCTAACACAATCATCCAGTATCCCCATCCTATCCCTCTTGCTTCCCATCCTATTAATTCAACATGTCTCCCACCCTTTCCCCCTCCAGCAATTGTAGAGTTCCTCCCCCATTCACTTCATCCCATCCACAACAATGAAACCACGGCGATATTATCTGTGGGCTACTTACAACGACAAAGGTTGCATGTTCCTCGTGAATATTTCGACCCGAATTGAGGTTATTGCTAATGTATATTATTTGTGTGGCCTTGAAAGGCGCTCACTTTGCCCTTTAAAAAGAAAAGTAAATGAGAGAGAGAGAGAGAGAGAGAGAGAGAGAGAGAGAGAGAGAGAGAGAGAGAAATTCTTTCTGAGAAACGGATTGTATCGGTATCTTTCCTGACACCACACAAGAGGGTGTAAGTCCATTCTGTCTGTATCTGTGCTCTAGGGAATTTTTTAGCTCTGAGGAAATAACATCTACCTATATCTTCTTTAGCTACCGACCACCCATCACCCCGCCCCAAAAATATATAGATTAATATAAAGATAATAGAAAAAAATGTTGAGTTTCCTCTGTGATGTCGTCCTCAATAATTTATAGCTTAATTCGATTACCAATGTTCAAACACGATACAAACACATTCAATTCCATTTCCATGACGTCATTCGCTTTTTCATCGTAGCCCCAATACCTTTATTTGCGCAAAACAAACAAAGTCGTTTTTGTATTCACATCATTTCACATCGAAGAGTTTCTTCAAACACTTAAAAAAGTCACTGAACAAATAGAAACAGAAAGGGGGGAAAAAACTCACACTTTTGCTTTTGTTCTAAAAACACCAAACCTTTATACATTTTTTATCTACGTTTTTTTTATTTTCTTGACAGACGTCAAACATTGGAAGAACTAAAATGCTACACTTTTATAATATATATATATATATATATAATATATATATATAGTATAATATATATATATACATATGTATATATTTGTGTGTGTGTGTGTGTGTATGTTTGTGTGCGTACATACACACACCACAGCACAGAATATATATATATATATTAATATATATAATATATATAGTATATATATATATATATTATATAGTATATAATATATATATATATATATATATATAGTATTATATCTATATATAATATATATATATATATATATATATATATATATACATAAATAGGCTTTTTTATTTTTCTGGCATAAACATTCTATACTTCTATACATCATATGATAGTATATAGTATATATATATATATATATATATATATATATATATATATATATATATATATATATATATATATATATATATATATACACCAACGTTTTTTTAATTTTTCTGACAAGCATCATACATGGAAAGGAAAACGAAAAGATAAACAAACCGAGATGGAAGTCGGACATTCACAGTCACGTCAATAATCCAATTGGACCTAACTGAGCCAGCAAATCTCGCGGTCGCTACGGAGTTACTGTGTTCAAAAGGATTTCGATTGGGAACTTTTTTTTTTTTTTTTTTTTTTTCTTTTTTTTTTTTTTTTTATTTCTTATTCCGCTGAGTGGTCAAGGACTACTTTTTCTCGTGTTAGACTCCTGATTCTAGGAAATGCTGTTTTCAAAACGCTGATCGACTTCAAACGTCTGGATTTACGTTTTACGTTTTTTCTACTTTTGGATGCTCAACCTGGCATCATTTTTTCTAAAACACTTTTTTTTTTCTTTAGAAAAGTGAACTCCGTCGTAATTAGTCGTGAACACGGACATACCGACACACTACACAAGAACCGACGTTTAAATAGTTGCCTTCACAACATACACACGCGAACAAACACATTTATTATAAGATTCGTATTCACTTTTGAACATTAAATTCTGATACAAAATCCACCTAGAAAATGTTAGAAGTGAAAGCATATAATACGTCATTGCAGATATTGAGTGTGTTTAATAAACTAAATTAACAGTAAATTTCCTTATATTACTCATCATCTAATACCCATTATTTAAAAAAAACTATTTTTTTATTTTCAGTGATAGGAAATAATTGCAACTATCTAATAAATGAAGAACTATTTGCTAGTAGGCTCACATTTCTCTCTCGTACCCTTCAGCTCTTCTTGACGGGAAAAAACGATTTATTCACGTTTATTCACAAAACCTAAAATATAAATGAAATCAATGACAAATCCCAATTTGTTGACAGATGATTTAATTTTCCTAACAATTACAGGAAAGACGCTTACTAAATTACGGGACTTTGCAACAGCGAAGGAGACGTATCTTTGTCGGAGCAATTTCCCGCGTCGCATGACTGGACTCCAGGACAACATCGTTTGAAAACGTCCTTTCACGACGATTACCGCTGAGAGATGTGCACACGGAATCCCCAAAAACAATAATCGCGCAGAATAACCTGTCTAGACGTCTCGCTTCCCACCCAAAAAACTGTTTGTATTAGCTAGTAGGCCGCGGCTAGAGTTCAGGCGGGAAGGATCTTCTTGAACTCAGGGGTCGTGTTACGCTCGGTCCCCCAAGTTGTTGTCCTCTCAAGCTGTCCTCTGGTCATGTTAAGTTTGAGCCCGGAGTTGGCCGTGGTTATTTTCTTATTTGGGTAAGGAGGATTGGAATCAGATGGAACAGAACGGGTTGCAGGAGGTTAGTTCTCTGGATTTGTTGCCAGCTCCAATTTGAATGAAAGAATGGGTTTTTTGTTCACTTACTGGTTCTTGCTTATGTTATTGTTATTTTCTAATTCTGTTGTAGCTACTTCTTATATGAACGCATCCACGCTTAGACAAAGGTAATGATTTCTTACAACTAATATTTAGCATAAGAGAGAGAGAGAGAGAGAGAGAGAGAGAGAGAGAGAGAGAGAGAGAGAGAGAGAGAGAGAGAGAGAGAGAGAGAGAGAGAGAGTATTCCATTCAGCTCGACGTAAAAAATTCTATAAAGTTCTGAATCTTCATGCAACTGGGAAATAACGAATAACGAGGAATTTTCTAACCCCAAACGCACGGTAATTTTTCATCGAGTGTGTAACCTTTGTTTTATTATTTTATTCGGTGTCAACCCTTGTCGGTTTAGCAACAAGCAAGGAAGCATGCAAGCAAGCAGGCTGGGCATATCGTTTTCTTAACATGTCGTCTTAACATGCCTGTGTTTATGAAAACCTCTATTAGAGCTAAGAAGGCTAACGGTCACTTCCTGTGCTTTTGTGTGCTTTGCCCAGTGCAAGCAAAAGACTGATCTGGTGACCTTTTCTTCGAATTTCGACAATGAAGTCATTTGCCCCCGTGGGAAATTGAGTCTTGTGCTCTTCTCTTAATTGGACTATGGAACAACCTTGCAGAGAATATCGTAGTTTGAACTTCAGAAGTTTAAGCGAAAATGCAATGCAGTGCTGCTCTACTAATTGGATTCTTCTTGCATTTTGATATCTTTTCATCTCTATATCTATTATACTCATAAAATTTTCTTTATGCATAAGTGGGATTTCTTCTTTTTGTATTTCCCTTGACTTCCTCTTACTTCTTCATAATGAAAACCATATTCTTTGGAAGCTTGAATTTCAAGTCGATGGGCTTCTTACATATGAATAGGTTTCTTCCACTAAATAATGATATTAATAATAATTGAAAGGATTGCAGCTAGGGGACGAAGGGACGTTGCAAAGACCCTCAAGCAAGTAATGGCTACAGTGCATTGCGTGAGGTGCACTGATGGCACTACCCGCCCTCCTACGGGGAATATATAAACATTAAGAGAAGACTAATAGCCATTAAAATCATCTCCACAAACTATGTCATTCCTTTTGATATCTTGAAGGAAAAATTGCCTAAATGAAACAATTGAGTAGATAAAATAAAATGAAGCAGAATGCAAATTTAAGTCACACGGATGGTACAAAAGAACAGTAAATATACTAAGTCCGATATACAAACCAGCAGGATGATTTTTTCTATTTTAACCTGTGCCCAGTTTGCTACAGACCTCGACATTTTAGAAGTTTTATATTCTGTTAAGATAAAGCCTTCCTTGACTAGAAATGTAGCTGTTACCTCACTTTTGTGTTTTTAGTCTGCATCCTGCTGGTTTGTATATCGACTTAGTATATTTACTGTTCTTTTGTACCATCCGTTTTTGTGACTTAAATTTGCATTCTGCTTCATTTTATTTATCTACTCAATGTTTCATTTAGCAATTTTAATTATAATTTTTTAAGTATTAGCTATCTTTTAACGTACTCTTATAATTTTATACATATCATTTTATATTGTAAAATTTGATTGCAAGAACTATAATGTCATTCATTTTAATTTTGTAGGTTGATAACGAGTGATAGTACTACTCGAAAACATGTCCCAATAAAGTTGTACAAAATGCTGTTCCGGGTTTTGGCCTTGTGTCCTTACTGATATGTAGATGGCGCTTCCCTGCTGGTGTTTCAATTGCTATCATATATATATATAGCTATATATTATATATATATATATATATATATAAAAGACTATATATATATATATATATAGATATATATATATGTGTGTGTGTGTGTGTGTGTGTGTGTGCGTGTGTGCGTATAGTTTATTGGCATTTCGTTCGAGTTGCGATTGCCATTACTTCTTGATGGCGGAATATGAAGATCTTAAACGAATTTCCCTTAAGGCCTTGTATTAGATTGAGGCGTTCGCTCGAATAAAAAAAAAAAAAGCATAAAGTGGCTGCAAATACTGTAGGATTGTATCCTGTTTCAGTTCCTTTTGCATAACAATTTACAAGTTAGAAGGCTCTGCTACTTATACACAGCCGTATCAAATGTGAGCCCGGGAAAGAGACGACGTTGACCGAAAGAATCTGGGAGCTTTCGTTACGGATCTTTTTAAAACGTCTAATTTTTTATTTTCCTTTACAGGTGACATTGATCTTCTTCATCGCATTTCTTGGAATCCAGAACCTATGTCATGGCCAATACACAGCGGCTGTGCCCTATCCCGGCTACTGTAACCCGCTTCCATGTGTACTTGGCATTGCTGTATCCCCGGCCCAAACATCACTACCCCTAGAACTACAACCACTACAACCACAATCCCTCCCATAACTACTCCACCAAGTAACCCTGTTGCGCCATGTCTTCCAGTTTGCGGGTAAGCCTTGATTTCTTTCTTTCTTGTTTAGATTTGTTTTTTTTCCCGCTTGTTCCGGAGATTGGTACAGAACAGTGAATCATTTTCAAATAAAATGAAAATAAATAGCGAATATTTTAGATATGTTCTGTTTATCAATTTATTTTTTTCTTTCTTGATAAATGGCATCCCTTCTTTCCGTATTTTCCTTTACGGGGGTTCCTCTTGCTTCTTATTGAATACTATATACTTTGGAAGCTTGAATTTCAAGTCAGTAAATCTTCTGGGATTGCTACATATGAATACGTTTCCTTTACTGAATAATAATAATAATAATAATAATAATAATAATAATAATAATAATAATAATAATAATAATAATAATAATGGTGTCTCCTGAGTGTATAGCGAAATGTGAATTGTTGGAACGTTGCAACTTCGTGATGTATAGAGTTTTTGTGGATATTATTTACAAGCAGCTTAGAAAGTTGTACATACGCAACACTCACCACTAACACCTACACACGCGCCTACACACACGCAAACACACACTTTCACACCACACACACGCACACACAAATATATAGTGGATATATGTATATAAATATATGTACATGTATATATGGATATATTTGTATTTATTTGATATATATACACTTGCTGACCAACCCGGTGCTACCCGGAAGAACTTTGAAGAACTCAGAAAAATTTTCCTTCCTACCTTTTGAATTGTTTGGTTTGGGTCTGTCAAGTGGTTCAGATTAGTACTTAGATGTTATATATATAATATATATATATATATATATATATATATATATATATATATATGCATGTATGTATAAATACATATGTGTGTAGGATGTATACATAAAAACATTATAGTATAGAATTTTGGTAGTATTAACAAATACATGTTTTCTGTAACAGGGTCTGTCCAACATATGGTACACCAACCATTACTACTGCGCCAGTTGCCACAAATACACGAATTTGCCCCTTAACTGGTAGAGTTATTGGACGCAAAAGGAGAAGTACTACTCAGGTAAATGCACTCGTTGACAGACAACACCATACAACTAACTCCTTCCACTCTTAAATCTGGGAGTGAATCTGAGACTTTCATACTCTAAAAGTTCAGGGTGTAAATGAGACTTTCATAATACGTAACTTTCATCCGTTCTCTCAGCTTCTCTGTCATTCAAATTAACTTTTGGCTATTTTATATACTTCCCATAAACAATTCCAGGTTTGTAATGCAACGAAAATTATTTCTGGAATAGAAGAAAATTTGTTTAAATTCTATAACTTATACAGCATGAATACAATGCGACGTATTATAATATAATAAAAAATAACTTCAGATAAAACATGAAAATGTTCTCTTGCAGTGTCATTAATAAATTTAATGCTTCATCAATATGTAAATTAAGAATTTTATATATATCTTCCTGAAGGAATTCTTCACTCCCCAATCCCCATGCGCCTTTCTCTCACTCGTTTCCTTCACGAACTATAGGACATATATCAAGCACGAATTATAGGACTATATCTTAAGCACAAACCATAGGACTATATCTCAAACACGAACTATAGGACTATAGCTGAAACACAAATATAGGACTATAGCTTAAACACGAACTATAGTACTATATCTCAAACACAAACTATAGGACTATATCTCAAACACAAACTAAAGGACTATATATCAAGCACGAATCATAGGACTATATCTCAAACACGAACTATAGGACTATATCAAGCACGAATTATAGGACTATAGCTTAAACACGAACTATAGGACTATCTCTGAAGCGCGAACTATAGGACTATATATATCTCAAACACAGGACTATAGGACTATATATCAAGCACGAACTATAGGACTATAGCTTAAACACTAACGATAGGACTATCTCTGAAGCAAGAACTACAGAACTATTACTTAAACACGAACTCTGGGACTATATCTCAAGCGCGAACCAGAGGACTATACCGCTAGCTGAATATTATCATAATCTTTCAGCGTAGCTGTGCTCTGAATTCCCAGTGTCCTCAAGGGTCGATGTGCTGTTTCGACGGCTGCAGTGGCGGAAGGGTTTGCAAACGAGAAGTTCCGAGGAATACGTCCATTGCCTACGACGCTGCTTGGGGGAATCCTAGGGTAAGGACGTGTTATAAAACTGTTCTTTTTATTTTTAAGAGGAACATTTTAGACTATTCTTATTGTTCTCCTAGAACACTGAGATACGACACTGCCTTGGGGAATCCTAGGGTAAGGAAGTGTTATAAAACTGTTTTTTTAAGATGAGTGGTCGAGGTGCATTCTTGTCGAATAACATATACATACATACTAC
>NC_061101.1:13693135-13703135 GCF_015104395.2 Macrobrachium nipponense | reverse complement strand
TTTCCCATACTTATAATGGCGTCGCTATGTTCATGGTTTCTTTTACATACAGAATCCTCCTCTCCTCTCATAAACACGTCCAAACAATTGCAATCGTCTCTGTTGCAGCTTCTTTGATACTTCTGTAACTTTCCCCATTATCCTACGCAATACAGGGGCGAATATAATAACTTGAACGTGTCAGAAGCATGATCTGTCATGATAAACTCTTCACGCAGTGTATGGAACAAGAAGAGAGAGGCACTGAAGTCTGAAAACCCCCACTTTGCATTTCCAACATTATCTTACGCAGTCGTCTTCTTCTACTTCTTCTCTTCTTCTTCTTCTTCTTCTTCTTCTTTTTATCTTCAGGTTTTTCCCATACAGAATCCTCCTCTCCTCTCCTCTATATCATGCCATAACCATTGCAATCATCTCTGTTTGCAGCTTCTTTGATACTTCTGTAACTTTCACATTATCCTACGCGGTACAGGGACGAATATAATAACTTGAACATGTCAGAAATATGATCTGTGTTAATAAACTCTTAATTTAGTGTATGGAACAAGAAGAGAGAGGCACTGGAGTTTGACAACATCGTAGTTTTATGTTCATAATTCACTTGCATTCCCCACATCATTCTATGCAGTTACAGGGGCGAATATAATAACTTGAACGTGTCAGAAGCATGATCTGTCATGATAAACTCTTCACGCAGTGTATGGAACAAGAAGAGAGAGGCATCAGTGTGGCGAGAAGTCTCGGAATGCATCAAGAGAGCTGAGGGGTAACCAGCTATTCCTGCAGCAGGGCGGAGACAGGGCCAAATAGTCCGTATATTCGGGAGGTGCGGCAGTTGCACTCAATGGGGTGAGTGTCTTTATAATTCTTAGGAATAATTCTGTAATTCCTATAGTCATCAACTAAAATGCCAAGCATGATAGAATTTGTATGTTTCCCTTTTTTTTAATAACTGATCTCTTCTTTCTGTATTTCCTTTTGTCTTCTGTTAATTCTTTCTGATGATTACCATATTCTTTGTCCTTATGAATAATAATAATAATAATAATAATAATAATAATAATAATAATAATAATAATAATAATAATAATAAGTAAGAAATTCACAGTCGGAAAAACAAATTGTTAAAAAACAAAAAATATCCACAATTATATATAGAGATACTTTTAATATAAATTGTGGATATTTTTTAACAACAACAACAACAACAACAACAACAACTATTATTATTATTATTATTATTATTATTATTATTATTATTATTATTATTATTTATTATTATTATTATTATTATTATTATTATTTTTATTATATTAAAAGTAATTCTGCCTCAGCTGCATTAATTCTATGTAAGTTCTTCTCTATTTTCCTAATTATAATTAGGAAAATAGAGAAGAACCCTTATAAAATTAATGCAGCTGTGGTAGTAATTATACTTTTAATAAATCATGTTTAAAAGAGGGTTTACTTTCAGCATTATTATTATTATTATTATTATTATTATTATTATTATTATTATTATTATTATTATTATTATTATTATTATTATTATTATTATTATCATTATTATTATTTAGGTTACTGCCTTGCCTTCTGATAACCACATCTGTTGGAAGTGTACAGTTAATTGATAAAGTTTCTTGGTTCTATCATTCATTCATCCCTTCCCCAACTAAAATGTGAACCATCTTAAAATTGGCCTTTCCTTTGTATGTGCAGGGTATTTATATTTTTTTAACTCTTTGGGCCACTGCCCTTCCTTCTAATAGATACATTTATTGGAAACAGATACTTAATTTAATCTTCAGTTCTTTAAACTTTTTACGCTAATGATAAATCATCTATTCTTATCTTGGTTTAGACGAGTTAACCCTAATGAAGAGAAAACCTATAATTATTAATCCCATTAGATTAGCATTTTAACATACACAAAGCAAATAGATAATTTATTATAAATAAAGAAAATTAAAATTAACCTATTTTTAAAACTCTTCATGCCATAATCCTTTGTGAAAAAGTTATAAAATGTTATATCAAAACTTCAAAATTCCGCGAGAGTTATGTATTGGCATCATATTTCTACTTTTTGTGATCATTCTTCAAATTTATTGATAAAACATTATTGAAAAAATATTATTTACGAGTACTGAGAAAGCATCATTGACAAAACATGAGGAAAACGTGTAATGAATAGTACGGTTTCCTTGCACTTAATCAACGCTTTTTGTTATCATGCTTTACAGATGTAATTTTTCATTATCAACTTGCATATTTATTAGCTAGACAAAAATTCTATTTCCAGCGTACTCAAGGAAATTGTCTGTTTATAATCTATCAGCATCTTACACTGATCAGTTTAGGAATGCCATGCACACTAAGAATATAGATATATATATATATATATATATATATATATATATATAATATAATATATATATATAGATATATATATATTCATATATATGATATATATATATATATATATATATATGATATTATATATATATATATATATATATATATATATATATATATATATATATATATATATATATATATATATATATATATATATATATATATATATATTTACAGTTGTTCAGGACAACTGGGGAAATAAATCGATTTCTTCAATCTTATTCTAGGCCGAGTTCTTATCTATTTCAGGTTCTGGTTATCACACACCCATCTCATCTTTTCTACTTCCCTTCCATCCTGTGTCGAATGCTGGTGAACTTCCACGAGGCTAACGTCATATGCAAGCAGATTCTTGGACAATGAATTTCCACATGAAAAACTGAATCCAAACTGAAAGGTTCTGACCCGTTTCTCTTCACCATACAAGTTACATGCTTTCCCATTTTGACAAAACACTGCCTTAAATGACACATCAAACAATTTTGTCATATTTGTCTGATTACTGCCTTACAATTAGCTTTCGTCTTAACAGCCTTACTATTTAATACAGGGTGTCCATAAAGGCCCAGTACCATTACAAGTATTTATGACTCAGAATGGTGCTGTGACTTTATGGACACCCTGTATTTAAAGGGTTTCTTTTCTGGTGTTTCGCTGGAAGGTTAATAGATGTTTTAACATTGTTTTGGAATTGTTTTTGTGTTATTACTTTTATCGGTTTCTTAAGGCTTTTATTTCCTAGAAGGGCCCTTTGTAGACTGGGAAAATGCCTTGCAATAACAATAATCAATGTAGCATCTAGATTTCGTTTAATTCCCCTCCATGTCCAAAGAACGCATATTTCAAGTTGATTTAAGTTTAAGAGAGCAAAGGATATTTTGGTTTATGATTTTGAGGAGTTTGATAAACCTTCAAATTCTACGTACCAGGATAAGTAACATATAACTTGATGGAGGTATAAGAGAGTGTGACACAGTACTATGATTTAAAAATAATGACATCAATGGCTGGAAAGGGCCGTTATTCAAATATAAGTTTACACACACACTCATACACATACACACAGACACGAAGACACACACACACACACACACACACACACACACACACAATATATATATATATATATATATATATAGATATATATATATATATTGTAAATGATGGAAAGTAAGAAAAACAACAGTAAAAAAAAGTCAGATTAAAAATCAAGTCTTGTATCGACGAGTCACATATAAGACATAATTAGTTTCTTAGTAATTTCCTGACAAATATATATGGTTGAATTTATGTACACCAAAAACTGAGAAGGAAGAGCAAGAGAGAGAGAGAGAGAGAGAGAGAGAGAGAGAGAGAGAGAGAGAGAGAGAGAGAGAGATGCATTTATGCATAACGCCTCTGGTAAAAATAAAACCATGCGATCTGTATGGAGGAAGGAAAAGCCACTCGACTCTTCATGTCCTTAGGGAATACTGGAGTGTGCTTTTATTTACCCCTTTAGGTAAAAGGGGTTGAAGGTTTAGTACTTATTTTAGTTAATCATCTTTGTTTTGTAAGTTATTAAGTGAAAAAGTAGTCATCTTCATCATATGTGTCAGTGGTTCCGAAAATATAGAGGTTCTCTTAGAAAAAAAAATACATAAACCAATGTTATATGGGTCAATAAGCTTAATCTGCACCTGAAATCGATGTATTATTTCACAGGTTTTTTTTTCGCAACGTATTGCATTAGACTTTTTGTTTATAACAATATAACTTGACCAGGTTTTTTTTCCAAAGTATTGCATTAGAATTATTTTGGTAGCAAAATAACTTAACAAGGGTTTTTTCCAAACTTATTGCATTAGACTGTTTTTTATAACTAAATAACTTGACAAGTTTTTTTTTTTTTTTTTTCAAAAGTATTGCAAATAAGTCTTTTTTTTTTTGTTTTTTTTGTAGCAAGTAACTTGAGCAGGTTTTTTCTAAACGTATTGTATTAGACTATTTTTTTTTATAACTAAATAACTTGACCATTTATTTTTCAAAAAGAATTGCTTTAGACTGTATTGTTTTATAGCTAAATAACTTGACCAGGTTTTTTTTTTCAAACGTATTGCATGACTGTTTTTTTTTAGCAAAATAACTTGATCAGGTTTTTTCCAAACATATTGCATTAAACAGGTTTTTATAGCAAAATAACTTGACCAGATTTTTTTCCCAAATGCATTGCATTACTACTATGATAAGACTTTTTATATATAAAAATGACTTGACTTTGCGAAAGAAGACCAATGGAAATTTATACATTCAAAAACTTTTATTTTATATACAAAAGTACAAACATTTCCGTCATTGTTGTTCTCTGTTCATTCAACGCAGTACAAGAGATTGTCTGTCGTACTGCCAAAATGGACGTACATTAATATTCCCTCGCTATTTCATTTTATTGTCCGCAGTCTTTCGTATTTAACAAAGGTTCTCCCTCGCAAGCATTGTCTGACCTTTCCTTTTTCAACATCAGTTCACGAAACAGTCCTTCCGGCTGTATGACCTGCGTTTTGTTTTTATTTACGTAAGGCATTCGAGCAAGAGAGTTAACTTTCATGCTGAATTTCCAATCGCTGTTGGGCCAATATTTACATACGACATACATACATATATATATATATATATATATATATATATATATATATATATATATATATATATATATATATAATATATATATATACATATATATATAATATATATATATATATATATATAGATATATATATATAGTATATATGTGTGTGTGCGTGTGGTTGCGTGTGTGTATACACGTGGTATACGTATATATATATATATATATATATATATATATATATATATATATAATTGAATAGCCACAATACCTCCATAACCTCTTCAGGAGTTCTTCGCGGTGTATACGCTTCTCACTACAAAGCCCTAAAGATCCAAGTTCACAGAGATATGGAGAAATTATGTCCGGTAGTGGGAAACGCAAACCGGGTAACACACACACAAAAACACACACACATATATAATATATATATATATATATATATATATATATAGTATATATATATATATATATATATATATATATATAATATATAATAATAATTTTTAAATAGAAATGTCCAAGTGATACATCCAACATATGACCTTGGGTCAGATGTTGGATGTACCACTACCAGGAGGCAGAGCCGTATATAGAGAGAGTTTGGCCAACCTTTTAACAGGGCGCCATCTTGCTCCTGTCCTGTTCAGCCGCGCTCATCCACCTGAGCGATGTCTCAGCTTTTCTCTCTTTTATCATATGGTGGTGAGTTAACTTAAGTTTCTTTCTATCAACAATTAAGATATTAAAATACTCATGATAGTTTATAACTTTGTTACAGTTTCAACTTTAAAATACATAAGTATTATGAAATATTATATATGGTTTCAAAATTAACTTTTTACCTATATTCATTACAGCTTTTCTCATCATCATGCTCTTACTCCCTAATTCACCTCCTTTTGATTATTACGACCTTTTGATTAATTCAATTGTTTATATGTATGGTGTTTTTACGTTGCACTTGAGAATTGGTAAAAATCAGGTTCCTATTTCATTTTCAGCATCACAATTTGCTTCAACATTTGGCTTTTGAAGAAAGTCAGCTAGAAACTCGCGGTCATCTACGTTATAATTACTTGCACTTGAGCATTTCAGAAATTAACCGATATCAATTTCAGAGACTGTGGAAATTCTAAGTCAGTTGGCCGTGGGGTTTTCAGTCTTATGGGGCTAAACAAGTTTTCTAGACAATCTTTAGTGAATCTGGATGTCAGTAAAAATCTGTGACCTTTGGCCAAATAATTACTTTGGAGATTAAGAAGGGAAGTGGTAGACAATATCACTCCAGTTTGAACTGGCTTCCATTGTGCATTAATTCCAATACGTATTTCATGAAACACTCTTACGACTTGCTCAAGATGCATTATAGCTTGCTTATAACAGGATTCCTTGAAGTTACTTAGTGCCATGATTGGATGTCTGCTTAACTTTAAATCGAACCACTTATTTATCAGACCAATGAACCAAACTGTTGTAAGTAAGTCTTTACTGTATCCTTCGCGTTCAACAAGTAATGAAGTCCTGCTTTTACCGAATTGCTAAAGAAGTGTAAAGCATCTGATACTTTCATTTTCTCAAAATGAGATGGATTTACATGAGCTTCGGTGAGTTTTGCACAAGCTTCAGATCTTTGCCTTCCTGAAAAGATATCAAGCTTTTGCCATGTTCAGCTGTCGCCTCCCTCGATGGCAAATCAAATTGTTTTACCATATCGTCACTCGAATGAATGATATGAGCTTTCACTAGACATGACCACAAGTTCTTTATAATATGTGGTACATCGTGCATGAAGTAGAGAAATTGTTCTTAGCTAATAGGATGAACTATCTCATTAACAATTTTACAAATAAAGACAAAACTCTTTAGAAAGGCCTGGCTTGCACTCCCCATGTCTGATGTCATGGGACTGAAATGCAATCCAATGTCATGTGCTCGCTGCAAAATATCCAAAACCAAAGGTTTTAAAGTTTCCTCCCATGACGGCTCTTGTGTTATACTATCAGACAGAAGCAAGATGGCGCCCGATGGTCAGTGACGTCGCCTGAGTGGTTCCGAGCATGGCCAAACTCTCTCTAAATAAGGCTCTGCCAGGAGGCTGTTAAAAGTCCGGATCTCCTCTCATCATGGAGTTAGCTACAGACCATGGAAATCGTTTGTCTAATTCTGATTAATCAAATATCAGAACCCATAGTAAAACTTGGGATACACACATAGATCCTAAAGACTTCAGCATTATAGATAAAAATCCAAAATAATGACGAATTAACTTTATTCATGAATCCATTAGGATTCAAGATTCCCCAGTCTTAATCAACAAACATCCTCTACCCAACTATTTATTGCTTATTCCTCTTGTTTCAGTCTGTTGTTGACATATGCTACCCCCTTCCTGTTCCTGTACCTGGTGACTATCAGTCCTTCTCGAACCGCTGGTGTGGGTGGGTGTGATGTGTGCTTCCGTTTTTAATCGAAAATATTTTAATATTTTAGTTTTCACACAAATTTTAAACCTTCTCGTTTGCCTTTTGTGCTCTTTCTGTACTTTTAATTTTAATGATCTGTTAGTAAAAGTATAATATGCGTACCTTCCTCCGCTTATACACAGTTACTCTTATAACTGTTCGTGATTTCAGCCCGGATGATGTAGCCTTAGATGCGAAACGTCGGCGTCTGAATGAAAAAAATGGATATAGAAAAGAACGTCAATCTTTTACTCTCCAATATGGCTTATGTGTGTGTGTGTATATATATATATATATATATATATATATATATATATTATATATATATATATATATATATATATATATATATATATAAAGAGAGAGAGAGACAGAAAGAAAGAGAGAGAGAGAGAGACGAGAGAGAGAGAGAGAGAGAGAGAGAGAAGAGAGAGAGAGAGAGAGAGAGAGAGAATGAGAGAGAGAGAGAATTTACCGTTTATTCGCTAATAATGTTGTAACCTTTTTATCATGAACCATCTCTAATATTTCTCGTAAAGAAAGAGAGAGAGAGAGAGAGAGAGAGAGAGAGAGAGAGAGAGAGAGAATTTACCGTTTTATTCGCTAATAATGTGTAACCTTTTATCAAGAACCATCTCTATATTTCTCGTAAAAGAGAGAGAGAGAGAGAGAGAGAGAGGAGAGATGAGAGAGAGAGAGAGAGAGAGAGAGAGAGGATCGTTTATTCGTTGATAATGGCGTAACTTGTTTTGTTATGAACCATCTCTAATATTTCTAGTTAGAGAGAGAGAGAGAGAGAGAGAGAGAGAGAGAGAGAGAGAGAGTAACTTTTTTTTTTATGAGCCATCTCTGATATTTGTCGTAAGTGGAAGCGTTGAACTCGAACAAAAAACAAATGAATAAACGAAAGAAAGTAAAAATTGTATAGAAAACCTTTTGATCCCCGCCAATAGAGATCTTATCCCAGCTTTCGAAAACTTTCTCAAGCACACTTTTCTTTTTAGAGGAATCCGATATTTGTTTACTAAAGAGGATTTCTCCTCCCCTTATGGGATTCATTTCTATCGGAAATTGGTTTATTTATTTCATTTTCGTTGCTTTATAAATAAGTAGTACCGAAGTTTATATATTTATTTCATTTAAGTCATTATTTCTTATGAGATGCCATTTGGTTTTGTGAAGACATCCCGTCGATGATGAGTTCATCTCCGAAAATATATAACAGAGTTATTTCTAGGAGAGGTTATGTTATAAAACAAAGCGAAGCAATCATATCAGACATTTCGTTATCATAAGTAGTCCCAACCATTTTTTAAAATTCTATTTTATTTAAATCACTGTTTCATATGAGATACCACTGGGTTTTGTGAAGACTTCCCGTAGACGATGAGTTTATCTCAGAAATATCTGACAAAGATATTTCTAAGAGAGATAGATTTGTATACAGAAATCGAAGGATTCCATCAGATATTTCTGAAGCCTGTGATTGTTCCCTCAGGTGACCAAGACCAATCTGTCTTCACTTAAAACCGAAGAAAAAGGTTCTTATATTTTTCCCGTGACATACTAGATCCTTCGTAGCGTGATTTCAATATGTTATTGTATGTTCTGTCAGATTTAGTGCGTTTCCGCTGATTCATTTGCTAGAAGTTTAAATGACAACCAATAATCTGATTTTCCGTACTATCATAGACCAACTATTTCAGTTATTAGTGACATTAGAGGCAGCGATTTCGTTTTGTCAGAATATGTCCATCAAGTAAACGGGTATATAAGGGCGAATAAGGAAAATGAATTTACTGAAACAATATCTAAAAGAGAGAAACTGGAAGACTTAATATGTAAGGGTAAGACTGGAACAAAGTATATGAAAGCGTAGGAAAACATTGCAATCTTACAGTATTACAGTTTCTTGGCGGAGAAAGGTTTGAATTCAGAGTTCACGTTACTTTGAAAGAAAATAAGAAATGAGAAAAAACTTTACTCTGTGTAAGTAATCAGAAAAGTTTTGGAGACATGGTAATACGAACTGAGTTGGTAATTTTTTATTAAAAAAAAGACAAGCAATATCTTTCACCAAAAGAGAGTGTTAAATATAAAATTATTTTGTCAGTAACTAACATAAGACTGATAACGTTTACATTTGATATACATAGTGATATAATAGGGTATCAAACGTTATTAAAAGTGCATCCTAGGATATACAACAAAGATAGCTGATAACTTACATATTCTTCCAGAAGTGAATTCTTAGCGGCCCTTTTATAAAAAAAATCCGAAAAATGAAAATCCATATGTTAGAGAACCATAATTAGTTTTAGACGCCTCTGGAAAATGGGCTTCAACGCAAAACATGATCAACTTCCAGCCTTTTCATATTTTGTTTATGTATATTTCTTATACTGAAAGATACGAAATCATCACAACAGGTCACGAAGCAAATCCTTACGAACTGCCTGTGCTTCAGTCGCTGTTCATTAAACAGCGAATCCCCCAGTGAAACACCCTGACG
>NC_061101.1:13685635-13690635 GCF_015104395.2 Macrobrachium nipponense | reverse complement strand
AGTGCCATTAGTTTAGGCATGTATTCTGACACGTACTAGTACGTGCCAGTAGTTTACCAGCCTAAACTACTGTGCCATACTGGGACGTGCCAGAATACGTGCCAGCAGTTTACTCGCCTAAAATACTGGTACCTACTGAGACGTGCCAGAATACGTGCCCGTATAAACTACTGGCAAGAATTCTGGCACGTGCATGCACAGTGGCACCTCCGAGCACGTGCTAGTAGTTTACGTGCCCAAGATACTGGCATATTTCACTGCACGTACCATCACGTGCCACTATTTTGCACACCTAAAAAACATTATGATTGATTAAAAGGGTTATGAACTATTATCGTAAATCTCCTGTTATATATTATTATACTGTCAATGAAACCAATTATCGTCTACTGGTGCATTTACGTAAAAAAAATCCTTTCGTAATTATTGCCTTTATACATGTCTGGGGAGAGAGAGAGAGAGAGAGAGAGATAAATGCTCCCTTAAAATGATCATTGTATAGGATTGTAGATTTTGAACATTATCATTAATTAAACTCCAGTTCTAAATCGCTATACTAACCTGCTACTCTATAACACTGGTACATTTGAATTGATTTATATTTATATTGTATTTATGGTCATTCATTTATTTGTAAGCTAAGTATGAACGCTCGCCAAGATCTTAAATGCATAGATTGAAGAAAGTAGAAGAGGAATTTGAGTAATTTTGATTAAACTCCAGTTCTAAATCATTATACTAACCTGCCACTCTACAAAACTGGTACATTTGAATTGATTTATTTTAATTTTTTATTTATTTTCATTTATTTATCTGTAAGCTAAGTATGAACGCTCGCCAAGATCTTCTTAAACGCAAATATTGAAGAAAAGGAATTAGAGTAATTTTAATATTTAAAAATAATAACACAAACAAAGTAATAGCGACGTCAGGCTTCAGGTAAAATTCACAATGTTTTTTTCAGCACGTATTTCTACAAATCCAAATTTCCCACAACAATTGTGTATCCGGTTATTAATTGACTTTAATCTTCGGAGGGGAAAGGCTGTATGTAGCTAGCTTGTATTGTTTTGTTTTATGGCTATTCCAATTACTTTCTCGCACGGGATTTCAATTGTTTTTCCATCCCCACCTCCCCCCCCCCCCCCCCACCCCCCCCCCCCCCCCCACCCCCCCCCCCCCCCCCCCAACACCGCCAACCCCATTGGCGATAAATATCCCCGCGATGGGTCTGGAAATGGAAAACAGCAAGAGCAACATGTAATATTTGCATTTTTATGAAGTTAGTAAATCTGGACGCTAGTTTGTTAGTCTGTATTATTTCGTGCGTTATTTTCAGAGGGTGCAGAGTTAGTGAATAACCTATAAATTAGGTATATGAAATAATAATAATAATAATAATAAAATAATAATAATAATAATAATAATAATAATAATAATAATAATAATAATAAAAATAACAGTATTTTTGAAGTACGAAAAAGTTGAATAGCATATCATACGTTTATAAATGTACAATAATATAATGAAAATAATAATAATAATAATAATAATAATAAATAATAATAATAATAATAATAATATAAATGTGGCGCCATGGCAGAGTGGGTTAGGTCGTCGATCGACTGGTTAAGCAACATTGGGGCTGGTCAGTCGTTGGATGTGTGACCGCTCTCCTCGGCGTTGATTCCTTGGGAAAGAATCTTTACCATAATTTCCTCAGTCTACTCTGCTGTAAATGAGTACCTATCCCTGATGGGGTAGGGTCCATCTATGGGTTAAATAGCAAAACTCCAGCAATGATGGAAAGAAATGAAGGAATAAAGACGAACAACGAACGTAAATGGAACCTCTGGCAACAGAGGAGCTTCGTCCGGCAGCCAGGTATTCAACCCAATTGAAGGGGAAGACGGTCAGGTACTTAAATATCGTCATCCAGCAACTGACCACCACAACGACAGTAACCAACAGCCTGAGATTGGAGCTACAGAAGCAAACCAAAGGAAGAAATGGACAAGAGAAGAAAATAAGGAAATATGGAGATGCTACATCAGAAGCAACCCGACGGAGAGAGGATATAGAAGAAGGTTGGTCAACATCTGGAATGAGAGGACTAACACCCCCCAAACAGAGCAGAGGCTGGGAGACCAAGTAAGGAACATAAAGAAAAAAACTGGCTCTCCCCAACAGAAAGAGAAGAACTGGAAAGGGAAATGTCACACGACAACAAATTACACGAAGACGAACTGAGAGACAATGCCACAGAAGACGACAGGGATGATGAGGTATCAAACAAAGACACACGAAGAAACACCGATGAAGTAACAGAGAGGACAGAATGGGTAGAAAAGATTAGACAATGGATGGAGCCAGATACAGAGAGAACAAAGGTCCCCTCCATGAAAGCCTACAACGCCAAGAAATTAAGGGAGAAAACTAGTGAGGTCAATGAAATAATGGGCATAATACACACCACCAGCATCACAGAAACAAATAACTTGGCATATGCAGGAGCAAGATTAGTAGCAGAACTATAGGTGACACAAACACCAACACCACCAGCACAACCAACCCAACAGAAACCAAAACAGCAACCTCCTTTGAAAAGGCGCCTGGAAAAGCAAATCATGGTGATGAGATCTGACTTGAGTAAACTGAAAGAGATGGCAGAAAAAAGGCTAAGAAGCAAGAAAACAAGGGAGGAACTCAATGAGAAATACAAAGTACAAGAGAGGGGACTAAACAACACAATAGAAGATGTAAAACAGAGGCTTAAGGCCAAAGCACATAAGATCCAACGGTACATGAAAAGGAATAAGGGATACCAACAGAACAAACTATGCGGAACTAACCAGAAAAGACTATACAGCCAACTAAGAGGGGAAGACAACCACCAAGAAATTCCTGAAGCCGAACCAAGTAAGAGACTCTGGGAAAACATATGGAGCAATCCAGTATCACACAACAAACATGCAACATGGCTCCAGGAAGTCAAGGAAGCAGAAACAGGGAGAATAAAACAAAGATTCACAGAGATCACGGCAGACACAGTCAGACACCAACTAAAGAAAATGCCAAACTGGAAAGCCCCAGGTCCCGATGAAGTCCATGGATACTGGCTCAAAAACGAATAGCAGAACAACTCCAGCATTGTATCTCAAATCACCATGCACCCAAATGGATGACCACAGGAAGGACATCATTAGTACAAAAAGACAAGAGTAAGGGAAATATAGCCAGTAACCTGCCTACCAATAATGTGGAAGTTACTCACAGGTATCATCAGTGAAAGACTATACAACTACCTAGAGGAGACAAACACCATCTCCCACCAACAGAAAGGCTGCAGAAGGAAGTGTAGGGGGCGGCACAAAAGACCAGCTCCTGATAGACAAAATGGTAATGAAGAACAGTAGGAGAAGGAAAAACCAAAACAACCTCAAGCATGGCATGGATAGACTATAAGAAAGCCTTCAACATGATACCACACACATGGCTAATAGAGTGCCTGAAAATATATGGGGCAGAGGAAAACACCATCAGCTTCCTCAAAAATAAAATGCGCAACTGGAATACAATACTTACAAGCTCTGGAATAAGACTAGCAGAGGTTAATATCAGGAGAGGGATCTTCCAGGGCGACTCAGTGTCCCCACTACTCTTCGTAGTAGCCATGATTCCCATGACAAAAGTACTACAGAAGATGGATGCCGGGTACCAACTCAAGAAAAGAGGCAACAGAATTAACCATCTGATGTTCATGGATGACATCAAGCTGTATGGTAAGAGCATCAAGGAAATAGATACCCTAATCCAGTCTGTAAGGATTGTATCTGGGGACATCAGGATGGAGTTTGGAATAGAAAAATGCGCCTTAGTCAACATACAAAAGGGCAAAGTAACAAGAACTGAAGGGATAAAGCTACCAGATGGGAGCAACATCAAACACATAGATGAGACTGGATACAAATACCTGGGAATAATGGAAGTAGGGGATATAAAACACCAAGAGATGAAGGACACGATCAGGAAAGAATATATGCAGAGACTCAAGGCGATACTCAAGTCCAAACTCAATGGCGGAAATATGATAAAAGCCATAAACACATTGGCGGTGCCAGTAATCAGATACAGCGCAGGAATAGTGGAATGGACGAAGGCAGAACTCCACAGCATAGATCAGAAAACCAGGAAACATATGACAATAAACAAAGCTCTACACCCAAGAGCAAATACGGACAGACTATACATAACACGAAAGGAAGGAGCGAGAGGACTACTAAGTATAGAGGACTGCGTCAACATCGAGATCAGAGCACTGGGGCAATATCTGAAAACCAGTGAAGACGAGTGGCTAAAGAGTGCATGGGAAGAAGGACTAATAAAAGTAGACGAAGACCCAGAAACAGAGACAGGACAATGACAAACAGAACAGAGGACTGGCACAACAAACCAATGCACGGACAGTACATGAGACAGACTAAAGAACTAGCCAGCGATGACACGTGGCAATGGCTACAGAGGGGAGAGCTAAAAAAGGAAACTGAAGGAATGATAACAGCGGCACAAGATCAGGCCCTAAGAACCAGATATGTTCAAAGAATGATAGACGGAAATACATCTCTCCCATATGTAGGAAGTGCGATACGAAAAATGAAACATATAAACAACATAGCAAGGCGAATGCCCGGCACTTGCACAGAACCAGTACAAAAAGAGGCATGATTCAGTGGCAAAAGTCCTCCACTGGAGCCTGTGCAAGAAACATCAGCTACCTTGCAGTAATAAGTGGTACAAGCACCAACCTGAGGGAGTGATAGAAAACGATCAGGCAAAGATCCTCTGGGACTATGGTATCAGAACAGATAGGGTGATACTTGCAAATAGACCAGACGTGACGTTGATTGACAAAATCAAGAAGAAAGTATCACTCATTGATGTCGCAATACCATGGGACACCAGAGTTGAAGAGAAAGAGAGGGAAAAAATGGATAAGTATC
>NC_061101.1:13675635-13678135 GCF_015104395.2 Macrobrachium nipponense | reverse complement strand
ACCATCCTGTTTAGTTATTTGATCCTGAAACTCGTAACTGTTTTTTATATTGTATTTTTTAAAAGAAAACTCATTTAAAATTGACACTAAAAATTTAGATATATTAAAAGATGGACTGTTGTATGCCGCCATAATTGGTCTAATAGGCAAACCAGGCATATGAATTTTCGGTAGTCCATATAGAATGCTAAATGAAGAGACAGAAACAAAATGTTTTTGGCTGTATTTTCATCTAATATGTTTTCATTTTTTAGTTCCCTTACAAATCGGTTAATTTTATCATCACGTTTATAAATATCTTATTTAATGTTAATATGTGTGTGTTTTTATCTCAACAGACTGTAGATGCACATTGTATGTGCGAAACGTTTCAAATAAATGTTTGTTCTGATATGGTAGTCTGCGATTTCCTGAATGGATATATAGTATATAATATATATATATATATATATATATATATATATATATATATAAATATATATATATATAATATAGATATATATATATATATATATATATATATATAAAGTTTGAATAATAGTAATAAAATAAAGCTTCTGTAAGTAGTAAGAGAGAGAGAGAGAGAGAGAGAGAGAGAGAGAGAGAGAGAGAGAGAGAGAGAGAGATAAAGCCAAAGTAATATCCACGGCAAATACCTATATATATATTCCCTGTCTCCCGCAAATCCTTGTGTGTTTGAGAGTTGGAGAGCTACAAAATTATTCGCCCTCCTGTAAATGCTTTGAACTTCTAACTTCCTCTGACGGGGAAATATCTTTTCAATTCTCTGATATCCAACTTTAGAACATTTTGGTCCTATCTAAATCCGATAAGCTTGGCAAATCGGATTCCCCCCTCGCCTTTTTTGCCAGCTATTTCACCGGAACTTGTTTCTTAATACCTTCCATCACAAGGGCGATAATCCGGATCACATATCCTCCTAATTATTATGAGGGAGATCTTGCTCGATGAGGATGACGTAAGGTTCGCATAATACAAGTATATTGTATCTGGAGATTGAGGCGCGTTCTTTGATTCACAAATTTTAGCACGTTTAAAAGCCGTTGAAAGCAAATAGTTTATTTTCAAATTAAATAGAATCCTCAAAATACCAGGTATTACCACTTTCTGTAGTAACCTAAACTTCGGAGAATAAACATTAATTGAAGGTAAGACATTCCAACCCAGGATCATTACAAAATGAATGAATCATTGGTTTAAAAAAAAAACATTTTCAAATGTAGATAGAATCCTCTAAATATCAGATGTTACTACTTTCTATAGTAACATAAACTTTGGAAAATAAACATTAATTCAAGGTAAGACTGTCCAACCCAGGATCATTCCCCAATAATTCCAGAGCTCAAAAACTCGTGCACTTTTCACTAGAAACCTGTAAAAGAAAGAAGGAAAAACACTGCTGGATTTTTTCGAACCTGAAATTTTTAACCCGTGCGAAGTTTTCAATCTCTCTCTCTCTCTCTCTCTCTCTCTCTCTCTCTCTCTCTCTCTTCCTGACTCTCGTAGATTCATTGCTCGGAAATTGGCACGGTCCACCGGGTTCGCCAGGTCATAATTCATCCCAAATATCGATGAAGCTCCCGAGCGGAACATTTCACCTTTAAGGAACCATCTATTATCCTAGGGTCATAGGTAAGCACGTAAATAGGTTATGGGGGTGTCGTGGGGGAGGTGGGGGAAGGGAGAGGGGGGCGGGAGGCGGGAGGGGGAGGAGGGAGGGGGAGGGGTGGGGGATGGGGCGAATGGCTACGTAAGGACAAATGTTTGTTGTTATTCAATTATTTTCTCCCTGTGTGTGTGTGTGGGTATTTGATGCTTACTAGTTTCTGTCTCCTATGTGTACACACGTATATATATATATAATATTATATATATATATATAATATATATATATACATATATATATATATATATTATACATACATATTTAGAAACTTATTTTCAGAATCAGGATAAAAAAAAATCATTAATATCGTATTCTGATGTGATACATAATTCACTCGTGTCAGGAATCGCAATCCTTTCGTTGTGCTCAGGTTTTAACGTAATGTTTCACATATCAGTGTAGTCATAATTTTAATTAATCAGAGCAAGTATGAAAACATCTATAATAATCTGTTCTGTCAGAATATGTCTAATGAAAAAATTGTTTTAACATGATAATTCTTACTTTCATTTCAGTATGAAATTTTAAGCATTAGGATATAGCTCCCCGTTATATATGATATATATCAACAATTTTAATTCCCTTTAAACACTTTTGAATTTGAAGACACGACAACAGAAAGGAAGACAAACAGCAGAGCAGAGCGACCGAGAATTCAACAGAAATAATGGAAGCGCAGCGTTCAGGAAACGTCTTAGCAAAGAATTATAACAGAGAACAGGAAATTTGCAAAGACTTTCATTAACAACGTTTCAACGTTTACATTTGCCCTTTCTGTGTTTTAGAGATTCTCTGGCATTGAGGGAAGGACAA
>NC_061101.1:13660635-13673135 GCF_015104395.2 Macrobrachium nipponense | reverse complement strand
TCCATTATTCTGTTGAATTCTCGTCGCTCTGCTCTGCTGTTTGTCTTCCTTTCTGTTGTCGTGTCTTCAAATTCAAAAGTGTTTTAAAGGGAATTAAAATTGTTGATATATATCATATATAACCGGAGCTATATCCTAATGCTTAAAATTTCATACTGAAATGAAAGCTAAAGAATTATCATGTTAAAACATTTTCATTAGACATATTCTGACAGAACCGATTATTATGATGTTTTTCATACTTGCTCTGGATTAATTAAAATTATGACTACACTGATATGTGAAACATTACGTTAAAACCTGAGCACAACGAAAGGATTGCGATTCCTGACACGAGTGAATTATGTATCACCATCAGAATTACGATATTAATGATTTTTTTTTATCCTGATTCTGAAAATAAGTTTCTAAATATGTATTATAATATATATATATATCATATATATATATATATATATATATATAATATATATATATATATATATATATATATATATATATATATATATATATAATATATATATATATATATATATATTTATAAATAAAGGTTTTTTGCCACGAAGGAAAAAATGAAAAAGAGAGATAGCCGAGTACTTTCGGTCCTGTTAGGACCCTTTACTGAAGGCTGATTTTACAGAGAACAACATAGTCAAAAGAAGGCTTAATATCCAAACTGACGCTACAAGATTAGCAATAAGGGCGATTTTCACTCTCCAGAAAGGAGGAGCCGCCTGAGGGTAGCCACACCTTGAAGGATACACGCAGTAAACAAGTTATTCTTCCAGAAAACAGTACATTTTGAAAAAACACAGGAGCATATACAAAATGTACTGTTTTCTGGAAGAATAACTTGTTTACTGCATGTATCCTTCAAGGTGTGGCTACCCTCAGGCGGCTCCTCCTTTCTGTAGAGTGAAAATCGCCCTTATTGCTAATCTTGTAGCGTCAGTTTGGATATTAAGCCTTCTTTTGACTATGTTGTTCTCTGTAAAATCAGTTTGCCTTTAGTAAAGGGTCCGAACAGGACCGAAAGTACTCGGCTATCTCGCTTTTTCATTTTTTCCTTAGTGGCAAAAAAACCTTTATTTATACATAGCATCACGTTTTATATTCTTCGTGATCAAGTTATTCATATATGTATATATATATATATATTTATATATATATATATATATATATATATATATATGTATTACATAAAAAGAGGGATGTATAATATATATATATATATATATATATATATATATATATATATATATATATATATATATATATATATATATATATATATATATATATATATATATATATATATATATATATATATATATATATATATATATATATATATATATATATATACACACACACACACACACTCATATATATATATATATATATATATATATATATATATATATATATATATATATATATATATATATAGATATATATATATATATATATATATATATATATATATATATATATACACACATCCCTATATATATATATAGGGATGTATATATATATGTAAGTCCTAGGGTTATAATTAATGATATATTTAATAGCATAATGTGATGTTCTGTGACCTTTTTGGAATGTGGAGAACAGAGCCGAAGCAACGACCCGAGAAAAGCTGATAAATGATTTATGTGATGGCATGATATGAAAACTGCATAGAAAGACGGGTCAATGTTCGTCCTGTAGTTATGTCAGTTCATGGGTCTTTTTCAAAGTGCCTTTGGGAAACTGGCTGCAACCAGTAACAAGGGGCGTTAACGAAGTGTGCATTCGTATGTGCGTGTGCGCCTCTTCTATTCATAATGTATCACTAGCCTAGTCTATGGGGAGACTTGCATAGAGATCTGATGGAGGAAGGCAAAGGTACGATGGCGGTGCCTAAGTGTTTATTTAATAGTGAGTGAGATATTCCGGCTGCATGGGTGAGTTGAATTACTTTAGCCAAGTAAAATTACTTTAGCCAAAGGGATGGCTTGTTTGATATCTTGTAAGATGTTCCATTTTATTAACTTTGTCTTTAAACTTATTTGTGCTAACGAGTGTGTTTCTCGTGTCTTTGAAACAGACGCAAGGAAATATTAATATTAGTAATAAAAACATATGCACTAGAAGTTTGCATTTTGTGGACGGAATTTCCTTTTGAACTGGCAACACACCAAAGGGACTTTTGAAAAGAATAAATAATACAGTCAAGTAATATCAAATAATCAAAATGTCATTCTATCAGTAGAGCAGACATCCATACTATCAGTGGCCTAGTCAGATGAAGGAAAACAGAGCGTGATCCGACCTCCAGCTTACTCGGGACGTGTGCGAGATTTCACCCTCACTCATAAGTTGTACACATGATATTCTTAACTTAACGTAAATTAAAAAGTGCTAAAACCTATGGGCAAATAGACCCTTGTTTCACCAACGAAAATGAAAATATGTTTTATATTCTGTTAGAAATAATTGCACTGTACTCTTTAAATGCACATTATTCAATTTTTACATTTTCATTCTAATAAACAAATCATAAATATCCAATCCTAAGATTTCTGTATCCTTACTTCAACGCGAAATGCCTTTCTCAGACCTTTTTAGGGTTTCCTACCCATCCCCCCATAACAACTGCGACATAGTAGCTTTAGGCTTACTGAGTAAACGATAAAAAGAAAGAATGAAATCATTAGCACTTACGAACAGTCTTTCGTAAACAACTTTTTCCTTTTAACTTGATTTTACATAAAAAAAAACTAATTTATTTTCCCTATAGTTCCAGTTTGTCAAAAAAAGAAGCTACGGCAAGAATTTGCTAAATGAAAATTTTTATTGTGTTCGTTTGTAATTTTATCCTACATCGAAAAATCTTTGCAACATGATCTTACTTAAAGAATGAACTCTTATTATTCGTGAGTAATTATTTTTCTTTAAAAAAATACAAATTTCCGTGTAATTGTTTTTTCTGTTGAACAAACCATTGCAACATTACTATAATAGTATCTCTTATGTTAATGTGTCATTATGTTTTAAGTTGGAAAATTATTACAACGTACTTTTACTGAAACAAAAATTGTTTTTACGTAATCATTCTCCTGTCAAAAATCACCACTACATGATTTTTATATAAAGAAAAGTATTTTATATTCGTGAGCAAATAATTTTCTGCTGAAAAATAATTTAAAAAATGATTTCACTTAAAAAAAGAAAAAACTGTTGGGGAAACTATTAACAGTACACCAGCCAGGTAAGAGGATATATAAGGGGAGAAAAGTTTGTAGTGAAGCTGTTTAGTATCACCGAGTAATTAGTGGTAGGGTGAAAAGGTGCCCTGCACGGCTTTGGGTCAAACAGGAATATGTGTTTGGCGCGTCATCGTCAAGAGTAGGGGGTACTAGACGAAGCAAATGGTGGACAGGGTAGGAGGGTTGATAAATCTGTGAGAATTCGGTAAGTGATGAAACTGTAGTTGCAGTGTGGGATTGCGAGAATCCTGTGCAGTGTTGCAAAGGAAACACTTGGGACGTTTGTGAATATCCTTAATCGCTCTTTTAGTTTCCTTATACGTGTCTTTATATATATATATATATATATATATATATATATATATATATATATATATATATATATATATATATATATATATATATATATATATATATATATATACATATATATATATATATATATATATATATATATATATATATATATATATATATATATTATACACGACAACACACACACACACACACACATATATATATATATATATATATATATATATATATATATATATATATATATATATATCTATATATATATATATATATATATATATATTATATATATATATATATATATATATATATATATATATATATATATATATATATATATATATATATATATATATATATGTGTGTGTGTGTGTGTGTGTGTGTTGTGTGTGTGTGTGTATAATTATTCCTATCTTCAAAGAAAAAAAGATTAGATATCCCCGTAGATATTGCTGAACTGAAAATTGAAGAATCATTAATAACAGGAGACATTAAGGATTAAATGTAATTAGAGCGCACAAGGCCCACATAAAATTTGGGTAAGCACCTAATTTCTGGTAGAATATTTATCTTTGTGTTTTCAGAAAAAGCAGAAGAAAAAATACGTATGATTTTTGTTTTTGAAATCTTATTTTTGGCAAGAAAAATTTTAAAAGGAAATTTATATGTATTCATGAGAGATTGTTTTTTTTGTGTTGCTGAAACATATAGCTATAACAATGGTAAATTAGAATTTGGAACTGATTTTAGCCTTGGTTGCTAAGAAATGCACCTTTCGAAGCATGAATTGAAATCCTTTCGAAGCATGAATTGAAATCCTATGTAAAATAAAAGATGAACGTAACCCTCTGTCTTATCCAGAAATAGCAAAATGTATCTTGAATACACAACCGAGAAAACGATTCAAGAAACAGTTTTTAACTGGTATGAAAATGGAAAAATGAAAATTCTTGCTTTTTGAAAAAAAATTAGACAGCAGACTGAAAAGATACCTGAGCAAGGAAGGAAATACAATATCAGGGGCATTAAACCTCCCCAGTTCGAATTCGGGAAGGATCTCAAAGTTTTAGAGCGCGCAGCAGGATCTCCTGCCAGGAGAGAGAGAGAGAGAGAGAGAGAGAGAGAGAGAGAGAGAGAGAGAGAGAAATGTCTGCCTGCATCCTACAAGGTTAAAACACATTTTATTCCTTCTCCTCAAGGGGATTTCATCCCCGGAGCCGAACGGCACTGGAAAGTGCCACAGAGAATTACGAGGGAACGTTGCACTCTCTTACACTTTCTTTTTTTTATTCTTATTTAGACATATTCCGTTATTCAGACAGACTATGGTGGATAGTCGTTTTGAAATTAGAAGTTATTGCGTTTGAGTGTCTTAGACGTATTTTCTTTGAATACGGAAACACAGATGTTGATTTTTAGTGAAAATCGAGGACGTAGGGTATGAAATAAAACAGTCATACAGATGTTAACATTATATATATATATATATATATATATATATATATATATATACTATATATATTATATATATATATATATATATATGTATATATATATATATATGTGTGTGTGTGTGTGTGTGTGTGTGAGTGAGTGTATATATATATATATATGTATATATATATATATATATATATATATATATAGATATATATATATATATATATATAATATATATATCTATATATATATATATATATAGATATATATATATATATATATATATATATATAATATATATATATATATATATATATATATATATATATATATGTGAATATTTATCACATCACCGTGATTCATATAAATCATTCGAGCTACAAATGTCCTTTAATATCTAATTCGCCTCTACCTCGGAATTGATATATTTTCATTTATGTACCGAGGGGGAGTTTTTTAGTTGATAATAATTTCGTACCCCCATGGGATCGAACCACCATCCAGTTGGACGGGGAACGAAATCAGGATCGGACAGTGACGCTACCGAAACGGTACATATATGAAAATATATGAATTCCGAGGTAGAGCGAATCAGATATTAAAGGACATGTGTAGCTCGAATGATATATATATATATATATATATATATATATATATATATATATATATATATACATATCGACACACACATACACACACACACACACACACACACACACACACACATATATATATATATATATATATATATATTATATATATATACACATATGTATACATATATATATATATATATATAGATATATATATATATATATATCTATATATATATATATAATATATAAGCAAGCAACACCGAATGAGTTCTGTACTCGGCTCCACCGTAGAAGGAGCAGTGTGTTATATTATTGACAGTCTACGGCAGTGCACGTATAGGGTAGAGGATACTTCCTTTTGCACACCTGCATCGTGTTGCGTCACTAGAAAGTGACCCTGTGTGCTCGTGCCCTTTGTCCGAAGCTAGATTGCTTAGGGCCTGTTTTTGGAGGCTTGGACTTTGTGCCTCACCGAGAATATCTACAGCCCTTCATATCTGGAAAAGAGCTCAGCATTTGCTCTCGTGAACGGCCCACAGCACAAGCGTAATATACGCCCTGTAATCTCCTGCCTCTGCCTTTACACTGTTCCCTGGGAGTCGTGAGGAGGCCCTCTAGTGGCGAAGAAGAGTAAGCCCACTTTATTATTATCAGTATTATTAGTCTATTTCTTATGCGATGGAGCAGCAACCCCTTGTTTTAGTAATGACATTTATTACATGAAAATAAGTGTCAGCGTCGGTATTTATCTGCACAACGACGTCCTTGGATAACTTAAGTGTTTAGCTGGCTTTATGGACTCGACCTTATGAGCTATTTATATGTTTTATATTGTTATAAGAGTATGTATTTGGTACAATGTATTTTGTTAAAACAATTTGTAAAGATATAGGTTAAGATATAGGTTAAGGTTTCCCCCCTCTTGGATCTCCTTCTATCGTATGCTAGGGAAAGAGTGTTTTTCTTACTTCCACTGTTTACTTTCTCTTACTCCTTGAAGGCATGCTAGTTATGGAGGCGATTGAGGAAGTGACTGATTACGTTTTGTGTGTGCTTGTTGTGCTTTTCTCCGCATCATTCAGTTTTCAGAGGGGGTTCTCTTGTTATGTTAATTTTTAAGTAATAAATTTTAGTCTTTAGTTTGTGGTTTGGTGTATCCTCGGAGATTATACTATTTGTGCGTTGGTTTGTCAGGGATCATACTCTTTTTGTGGTACTGATCTGAAATATCAGGTCCAAAAGAACCTTAATAACTTCAGACCATCGTGAAGTTCATAACAATAATATATATAGATATATATATATATATATATATATATATATATATATATATATATATATATATATATATATAATATATATATATATATATATATATATATACGGTTAAAGAAATCACAGTAGATGCACGCGACTTCATTAAATAAAGAACAAATGAAATACAGTTGGAAATTTCCTTGACGATGCCTTAATAAAGACGAAAACGCTTGGAGGGTTCTGCCGATCATTTTCCTGTGGTATTCGCTTATATAAGTATATATATATATATATATATATATATATATATATATATATATATATATATATATATATATATTATCCTAATGCCGATGACTGGTTTTGTTCCAAGTCGAGAATCTAAATCAGACCGGAATATGATGCATATGTCTCAATCGGCTTATAGTTATAGTTCTCTAGATCTATCTCCTTACCCTAAGAGGCATTTTTGCATGTCCCAGCTGGGGTAACAGTCATTATGACTTGCCTTTATTATTAGTACTTTATGTCTTAATGTTTGAGGACAATAAACCACTTCTCAATCAGTGACAAGGGTATTAGGCCTTAACGTCGAAACACATGCTTATGCAGGTACACTCACACACACACACGCATGCACATATATCTATAACGTCATGGTTGTAAATCGTATCTGTTATTTGTAAATTCACTTGCATTTTCTAAATTTATAAATAATTGTAACTCATAGTCTCTTTGTGAGACCTCTGGTGGCTAGAGTGTTCTCTGCTGCTCTCTTCAATGTAAGTTTCTGTTCCTTTACTTTTGAGTTTAGTATCCTTTTGTTAAGAAAACGTCTTAAGTCATGTCCCTATACTGTTAGATTTATTGTTCTGTGTTTACTTGGATTGTTACTTCTGGATGTTTGGTAAAGGATGTAAGTACTGATATCTCTGGCTCACATATTTTATAGGTTAGTTGTCCTAATATTATTATTATAAGTAACTTAGAAAGGGTGTTATAAATTTCGCAGGTTTGTCGAGGTGTCATTCCTGTGTCGTATTTTCTCTGAATGGTAAATTTGGCATTCATGACCTTTCAGATTTTTCATTTTTAATATGTGATGATGTTTTTTTTAATGAGCTGCTTTATTGCCGCTAATTAAGGTTTAGCAAGAAACGAAGTGTTTATAGTATGGTAAAAAGCTGTGAAGTCCGAGTGAGTTAGAAGTTCCGTGCTGATATAAAAGTATATATATATATATATATATAATATATATAATTATATATATCTATATATTATATATATATATATATAATACACAATCTATATTAAATAATATCTATATCTATATCTATATCTATATCTATATATATGTGCGTGAGTGTGTGAACCTTTAGGTCCCATTATTCCGCCTGTACAACATGTAATACAACACGAATTGCTGTTCAATGTCAGCACAAATTCGGCTCTAATAATTTTGCGACTTAAATATTCGATTCATTGCAGCTTTTATCTTTGCATCGTCGTCTGCTACGGTTTGACTAAAAGCCGTATTTATTAATCATTTCATTTTCAGTCCTTCCTCTATTGCCATGAAGAATTTTATATGCCAGTGAGAAAATTATACCAATGATAATAATAACAGAACACTTCTCACAGAGCTGGAATGCGTTTGTGATAATTAACTGCAAAAAGAATTCTTCACACACGGCATTTCCGATAGTTAATGGAACCTGGGAGAGATGGCGTGACATTATATAAGTTATGCTAATGGAATAATGGAAGTAGTGGTTCATTTTCATATCTATTAGCATATTCAGGACGAGTGCGGATACTGAGGGCAGATAGCTGACTAGCAGATGAGTTGAGAATCGAGCTCTTAGGGATTTGCTGATACAATATACAACGACGGACGTGAAAAAAAAAATCACCTCTACATTTTTACAAATATGGACGGGGTGGTTGAATATGGATGTTGCTTTGTAATGTAAACCTCCTGATGTGCACTGACTGAAAAGCCACGTTTAAGTGTTATATGCAACTTCAATAACTAAAAAAAGTAGTAGAATTCTATAGAAATACCACAAATTTTACTGAAGACTAAAGTAGTAGATACTATAGAAATACCACAAATTTTACTGAAGACTAAATTAGGGAGTGAATGCTTTAAGACTAATATCACATTTACTGGTTAAGGAGAGAGAGAGAGAGAGAGAGAGAGAGAGAGAGAGAGAGAGATAGCGAGCATTTATTTTTTCTTATATTCAAGGTTTTAATTGCCGTATATATTTTTAATTTTTCAAGAGCTTAATTAGAATATCGAAGTGTGTAAAAATTTGTGTTATATTTAACCTGAATAACTGAACAAAATTAATAAAATTCAGTAGAAATAATCAACACAAATTTTACTGAAGACTAAAATAAATAGTAAATATTTTATGACTAATTTCACATTCACTCGGTGAGGCTAGCTTCTATGTTTTGTAAGTGACACCCTATATTCAAGGGAGAGAGAGAGAGAGAGAGGGTAGAGAGGGAGGGGAGGAGAGAGAGAAAGAGAGAGAGAGAAGAGATAAGAAAGAGGGGCATTCATATCTTCCTATATTCAAGGTTTTAATTGCTTTATAATTTATTTTTTTATTTTTCAAGAGCTTAATTAAATGTCAAAGTGTAGAAACATTGCAATGTAGGCAGCGTTATGATTAATCCAAAAGGGAGATAATAATTAGGAAATATAATGTTAATTAAATATGAAAATATATATAAACCTTGCATCATTTTCCAATATTTAAAAAAGGTATTTTCCTGAAATACTATGATTTTTTTCGTAAATGCTACATGGCTCAAACAGATGAAAATATTCTATAACGGAAAGGAAATAATATAAATAATAATAAAAAATAATTATGCAACATGAGGGATGAATGGAGTCTCCAACGAGCCCCAGCGACTAGAGCACGATACTTTCACCCTCGATTATTATATGCGACTTTCTACCGCCTGACCTTTTCCCTCTCAACTTTAATGAGAAATTATAAATTCCGCCGCGAGAAACAGAATTAGGATTCTCAAGCGCCACTTTAATAATATTCCCCGGCAGGAACAGACACTTTGGAACGGCCCAAATTCCGGGGATTTCATCACATGAATATATATTCAGCCTCGCTCGCCAAAAGTCTGTTTGCCCGAGAGGGGTGTTTTTCGGGAGAAGACTCGACGTGTGTGCGCGCGTTTCAAAAAGCTTCGCTTTCGTGTAATTTAGGCAGAGTTTTTTGTTTTTTTGTTTATATGCATGGTAATGTGCTTGCTATATTTTCTTGACAGTGTATTTTATTTATATGTCTGTGGGAGTTCCTTACAACAAATAAACGACTGCATAATTGCGAAAGGTCAGACAGCTTTCAAATCTGTAAGAATTTATTTTTAAATGGAGGGTAGCACATCTTTCAAATCTGTAAGGTTGTTTTCAAGTGGAGGGTCACACATCTTTAAAATCTGTAAGATTGTTTTCAAATGGAGGGTCAGACTTCTTTCAAATCTGTAAGGTTGTTTTCAAGTGGAGGGTGGGACATCTTTCAAATCCGTAAGAATTTATTTTCAAATGGAGGGTCAGACATTTTTCAAATCTATAAGGTTGTTTTCAAATGGAGGGTCAGACATCTTTCAAATCTATAAGGTTGTTTTCAAGTGGAGGGTCACACTCTTTCAAATCTGTAAGATTGTTTTCAAATGGAGGGTCAGACATCTTTCAAATCTTTAATATTGTTTTCAAATGGAGGGTTAGACATCTTTCAAATCTGTAAGGTTGTTTTTAAGTGGAGGGTCACATTCTTTCAAATTTGTCAGATTATTTTCAAATGAAGGGTCATACATCTTTCAAATCTGTATGATTGTTTTGGAATGGAGGGTCAGACATCTTTTAAATCTTTATGATTGTTTTGGAATGGAGGGTCAGTCATCTTTCAAATATGTAAGATTGTTTTCAAATGAAGGGTCACACATCTTTCAAATCTGTAAGATTGTTTTGGAATGAAGGGTTAGACATCTTTCCAATCTGTTTCATTATTCTCAGATAGAATTTAAATGCTCTCTTGATCTTTTCAGTACCTCCATTGCATAGAAGAAGCAGCTACATTTACTGTTTAGATGGTTCTAAGCTTGTATTTTCTCTCCATTAAAAAATAGGAATTCAAAGCATTGGATCTCCCCTCCCCCCCCGGCCACCAACCCAAAATAAATGAATACGGATTGAAATAAATAATAATAATATAGCTTAGCACACCTATGTATTTAATCCCATATGAATAGACTAATTTAAGCATATTTCTGTTACTCATTGCACTGAATTCTAAAAGTAATTTACGTAAACCGGTAAACAACTTTCTTTTATCTGTGACCTCAGAATCTTCCCAAACTGTGAGTTTTTTTTTCTTTTTGTTAAGGCTTTTGTAGAATATAATCCGTATAGGTGACACCGTTTCTGACTATCAATTGCTAAACAGGAAAAAGATAAGGTATAATACCTATGAGTAAGTTGGTGTCTGCAGATACTATATAATTTAGTTTCATGGTTATTCTATTATATGTTCTAAGGGGTCCACAATAATAAAAAAATGTTGCGAGTTCGTTTATAATTTAAAAACCCTTTACAAAGCTTACGAATCTTCAGTTCGAAAGCTGTGTAAAGGGTTTTTGAATTATACACGAACTCACAACATTTTCATTAATGTGGACCTCTTAGAACATTATATATACTCTCGCAATAGAGAGTTTTTCCAAATTCTATTATATGTCAGAGAATTATAGGAAACGTTTCCTTACGCTTATGAAATTGTGAACATTCAAAATGCAATAAAATGTGCTTCGTTTATTAAAAGAGACTTTCAAAGGACCACAAAAAAAAGCGTTAATTTTACAATTTCCAGCGACTAAAATCGCTTCTATAAGACGGCGCTGTTCCCCGCAAGCATAAAGCCGCAACGTTATTTGATTTTATTTAAAAAAGATTCGGTAACGGATGTTACAGGTGTCAAATAACCTAGATGCTATACAGCGAGTTCACGTCTATATAACCCATTAGGGTCACCTGGCTTGAGATATACCCTTCCGGAGTAACTTAGTCGGGGGCTATCAATAATGGAGCGGTTTTATTTCTCCGGTAAGTCGTGTGGCCTGGTCGTCGATGTATTTCGGAGGGAATTTATCAGAGTAACACTGTTTTTAACCCCATTTTTCCGGTTTTTTTTAAGGGTGGGTCGTATATTCCAGTGCGTCGTGCTTACGGGAAACTCATACTCCGATTCGCAGACGTAAACTGAAAGTATTTACTTCGCTTGAAAGTTCTGGGTCGCTTTTTCTCTGAGTTACGAGTCTGTGGAGTGACTGGAAGTACAATGAAATCCTTCGGTGCGTTTTTTTTTTGTTTTTTTTTTTTTTTTACCCAAAAGTTGACGAGGAATCTTTCTTGAATTTTCAGACTCGTCCAGTACATTATTTCGCTTCTAAATGTATCTCTCTACAAGTTCGGTCAACGAGCAATAAAAAATCAAATCCTCTTCTTCTTCTTCTTTGCCTTCAGCTTTTCCCATTTCTATATGGGGTCGCTGTTTCTAGTCAGCATTCTCCATCTTCCTCTCTTCCTGTACATCTTGCTCTC